>NC_091102.1:1150000-1305000 GCF_024713975.1 Paralichthys olivaceus | reverse complement strand
CAGTGAGGCTGTCGTTAGCCGCTTCTGAATCGGAAGCTAACGACAGCTCCAAGAAGCAGACATTTATCAACAATCAATACTGTTACTGTTTCTAGAAGTTGTCGTTAGCTGCCTCTGAAATGGAAGCTAACAAGAACTTACAGAAACATTGAGCCAGGTGAACAGAGTGTTATCATTCTGCGATGGAAGCTAATGTTAACTTACTCCGACTGGTGCTGGTGATCAAGAATCAAGAATCAATAATCAAGAATTAATAATCAAGCATTAATACTAATGATATAAATAAAACGTTTGAAATCTGTGGATGATGAATACACCTGGTGTGATTATGTTGCGTTCGCGGACAGTCTGTGCTTCAGGGTGTCGCACAGGTTCTATTGTTTTCTGATGGTTTTTTCTTGTGTCCTGGTTCGAAACAGTGGAGGAGGAGATTTACGACAAAGTCGTGGATCTGACGGAATACGCCAAGAAACAGAGATGGTGGAACCGCCTCTTCGGAAAGAACTCCGGGCCTCTGGCAGAGAAATACTCCGTGGCCACGCAGATCGCCATCGGTGGAGTGAGTGGATGGTAAATATCATGCACTGAAATGCATTGTGCTGCCTTCAGGTGTCTATCATTCACCCTACCACTCTGTTTACTGTTTATTCTGGTAAAGGTATAATGCTCATTGATTCTGTGTACTTGAGTTCAACATGTAAACTGTGCCACATTGAGCTGCACAGCCCAGTTTTTATCTGCAGTCTCTAACAGATATTCAAATATATGTACATAAACACAAACGTCCAGTAAAAGCCACGTTAGGACGAGGCTCATCAAGCTAAACATTGTTATGCTAATCATCTCATTTGAAGTCATTATTTATGTTGGATTGACCCTCATGCACAGTCTCCTCTTTAATTCAGGTGTGCAGGATATCTCTTCCAGAAAGTTGGAAAAGTTGCGGCTACAGCTGTAGGTGGAGGTCTTCTGCTGCTGCAGGTATATTTGAATCCCCAGAATAAAAGAAAATAAGATTCAAACCATTCAACAGAAGGAAAATCATCTTTGTGAATTTTACCATGTTAACTATTCTCTGACTCTTTCTCCAGATAGCTAACAACACTGGATATATCCAAGTGGACTGGAAGAGAGTAGAGAAGGATGTGAACAAAGCTAAGAAACAGCTAAAGAAGGGCACCAATCAAGCAGGTCCAGAGCTGAACACATTTGTAGACAAGGTGAGACGACTTCGTTTTCTTTCTTTTAACAGTTTTAAGACAAATTATGAGAAATGCAAAGACGCAGGACTTTAAGCCACACAGTACTTATTTCCTGTTCACCTTGAAGTTTTAACTCAACTTGAATTCATCTGAACCATCAAACAATGCAACCATGTACTGTCACCTTGAAAGCTTTTACGTGTTTGGAGAATCAGGAAATACATACATTTGAATTATAGATTTGGCATTAACCTGAAATGTTGTCTTTTCTTCAGTCCACAGAGTTTGTGAAGAAAAACATCGTCGTCACCAGTGGTTTCATTGGAGGGTTCCTGCTCGGCATGGCGTCTTAGGCCCTGCAAAAAACAAAAATAAAAATCATCTCCATATCTTTGACGTCATGATGGACTGTTGGGAAAAAGTATAAATCATTGCTGGATGGGTTTGAGTGTTTTCATAGCAAGCAACCTCTGTCAGATTTAGCTTGTAGCTGTGTTTCTACATAAGCTGCACATTATTATCATCTACTCTAATACTTCCCTTCACGTGACAAATCGATGGGGAAGCAGACGTGTCCCAATCGTAAAATACTCCAGTCTCCAGGCCAAATAATGAGAAATATGCAAAATGAATTTTAAAAAATGTTATTTATTTATTGTTACCAACATGACGTTTCACCAGCAGTAAGACTGCACAGTAATGCTCTTATCAAGTACAATGGCAGATGGTGCCCTTAAGAATATATCAATGCAACGGTGTTATATTTTTAAATCCTTTCATAATCAGTCGTCTTCAGCCTAAAAACCTGAACTTCATTCTAAGTGCTGATAGATTGTGGGGATTGTAATGCCTCCCCTGCGTCTCTTATTTTTTTAATGTATTTTGTTTTTAGCCATAAATGTGTTTTCTGTATCGAAGGCTGCGGGTTGTCTCCTGTGTATGTTGGCACACATTAAAAAATAAAACATGAAACTGTCATTTTAACTGTTTCACCATTTATTTTATGAAAGTATATATATATATATATATGTAATGCAACAATCATTCAGAATCAGAAAAGCTTTTATTGCCAAGTAAGTTTTTTACACATACATGGAATTTGTTTTGGTGTTGTTGGTGCATGTGAGACATCTCTAAATATAAGAAGATAAGAAAATCAAGTATTAAAATTTAACAATATAAATATAAAAGTATATGCACAGTATGTTTTTGGAGGTAAAAAAACAAAAATAAGAAGAGCAGTAAAGCTGAGTAAGTACAATGTGCAAGTATTCACAGTATGCAGAGTATTTCCAAGTATATAGCTGAGCGTTAATGTAACGCATTCATTCTTTGCCATGTTTCTTTGTGAAGCACTTTATCAACTTGTTTAGATTTAGTGCTACACAGATAAAGTTATTATTATTAAACCATGGCTGCGTTATAGGTCGTATAATATACAATCTGTTCTTATGTGATGTTATCAGGTATCATGGTGTATTATGAGACTTAGAGTACATGTCATATACGTGTGTGTGTACTTGTCATTAGTTATATATTAGTATATATATATATATATATATATATATATATATATATATATATATATATATATATCTTTTGTATTTACAGTCTGTGGATATAAAACACACTCACATCCTTTACTCGCGTTGCTAAGCGACGCCCCCAAACGAAACGCTTCCATGGCAACCAGCGTCACAGCGGAGGAAGAGGAGCAGCGTCACTAAACTTCAACACTGTCCTGAAGATATATAAGTATATAAATATACATAATAGGAATAACCTGCGGCAGCGTCATGTCTTTACCGTTTCTACCTGGAAGCTCAACCAATAGAAACGTAAGTTGTCGTTACAGAAGCTTTGGCCTCGGTTCAGAGCAAGCTAAGCTAAGCTAGCAGTCGAGCTAACACCCCAGATAGGAACCAGGTAACTGAGCTGGAAGCACGTGACAGAGGACACACAGTGGATTCTCTGAACACTTGAAATGTGTCTGCAGCGGATAAAGTTTTTACAAAACCTTCAAAGTTGGTTAATAAAAGTTCTCACAGGTACTTACTTCTGTATAGGCTGATGTCACGTGATTCCATGTGGCTTTTGACAAGTGGCAGCATTTTTGATTTTGATTTACTTACACATTAAACTCTATAACTTTAAGTTCTGAGTTTAGCCAGAAGATGAAAATCCTTGTTCCTAATTTGTCCTGATGTCAGATTATATGTGTTGAAAGTAAACACACTTCCCTCCTAAATACTGAAGAGAAGACGGAGGAAATGACACCAGATGAATCATCACACACTTCATTTATAACAAAGTGATTAGACAGCTAAACGAAAGGTAAATACAAGAGAAGTAACAATCAGCAGGAAGCAGTGGGACAGGAAGAAGGTGGAAAACTCACAAATAAAAACCAGAGGAACAGAGAAACTAGTACAAAGTCAATGTTAATAGTTTTTATAGTTGTAGTAATCGATTGGGAAGCTGTCAAGATGTTTGTCCAGAGTAAAGATAGATGCTGAACGATTATGAGTTTGACCTCTGCACTCAAGTCTCATGTGACGCTACAGTTTGTGAGATGGTCTCTCCTGTTCCACAGCTCGGGAAGGAGCGATTCCACAAGTCCCAACATTTCGACTATTCAAATGGAGTCCCCATGCTGGTGGGATCCGAGAAGCCAGGCATCGGAGGAGAGCTGTTGGTCGGCCAGAAGATCAAACCAAAATATTCTGTCTACCCCAAAGGACAAGGCAGTGATGTAGCATCATGGGTGGCCTTTGACAAACAGGTGAAGTGTCTTGAAATGGATCAGTTGAATTCCAGTTTAGTTCATCTGGACAAGACAACACTTCCAATCCATTGTTTTACTGATGACTTTTATTCCAAAGCATTTTACCGATGCTCTAACATTTGCATATTGCTGTTATCAAAGATCTTTACAGGGCGATATTCAGCCAATATTCAAAAATCGATCATTTGATTTTTTTCTCTTTTGCGTTATGCCGCTTTGCGTCCCCAGGTTTTGTGTTTTGAAGCTTTCTGTGAAGAGGCTGCGCACGGGCCGCAGGAAGAGATGACGAGAATCAGAAAGTGTAAAATCTACTTCTACCTGGAGGACGACACCATACAGGTTGTGGAGCCACACTTAAAGAACAGCGCCCTGCTTCAAGGTGAGAAACTATTATCTGTCTGTTTGTGACGTCAGCCGGCCACGTCACCCAAACTGAACAGACGATGCACTTAGTTAATACGCTGAACGATACGCAGCTCAGTTCCTGTCATTTATCTCTGCCGTGTTCTTCGTTGCAGGAACTCTTATTCGCCGTCACCGTATCCCACTGCCTCCTCCAGACGACGAGCAGTTCTACAACGTTTTCCACTTCAACCTCAACCAACAGATGGTGCTCTACTCACGCACGTTCACTGTGACCAGCTGTGACTCTTTCACCAGGAACTTTCTAACAAAACTTGGGGTGATCCTGAATGAGCCTGCGACTGTGCCCGATGACCCCTACAGCAAACTACGGGAACAGGTATACAGTCAATCAAGAGATTAATATTTATATGTATATAAAATCCATGTTAGTGACTCTGGTGCTGAGGAAAACGCACTGACACAAACCCTTGAAGAAAATAATTTCCCAAAATGAGACATTTAAATCGTCCTATATGTGATAATATTGATATTAATATTGATTTCTTCTCTTTTACTGGTCAAGATCCAGAAGAATATGAATCCACTCCGGCCGTACGAGAGGCGTGACACACTGAAGCAGTTCCTGGACCACGACGGCCAAGTCCTGCGCTTCTACTGCGTCTGGGACGACACAGAGAGCGTGTTCGGGGACCCACAGGAGCTCACACTGCACTACTTCCTGGCTGACGACACCATAGAGATCCGGGCGGTTGCTGCCCCGAACTCTGGCAGAGATGCCACGTCCAAATTCCTGCGCCGCTGCAAGCTGCCGAAGGTGAGGCACCACGACGGGAGCAGATCAAACAGTTTGCTATTTGACCTCAGGAAGGAAAGAAGCAGGATGTGCTTCACAGTTTTAATGTTTTAAATGTATAGATGAGGATTATTCCAAACCTTGCTTTGCCTCTCTTTCTGGTTGGCTGGTTTCTTTTCATCTCTCCTCACTGAGACTTCATTCACTCTGACAGGACGGCTGCAGCCTCCACTCTCCCTCAAGCATTTTGGCTTTCTCCTCCAGTTACTGACTGAAGCCTAATTCATGTTGAAAGACAGCCAGGCCTCAATCGTGTGTGTGTGTGTGTGTGTGTGTGTGTGTTTGTTTTCAGTCCAGTAATTTAGTTTGTTCTGATGCCTTTCATTAAATGTCAGCCCTAAAGGTTAACCACAATCCACCATCCGACAGGAAATCACACAGCGTTAATGGCACATCACTTCTTTACACTGTCTTCTTATTGTTTCTACACCCCCCACCCCCCCCTCTATATATATCCAGTCCACATCTGTGTTGTCATATGGAACGGTCTGTGAAAATCTTAATGTCATATAATCATTTTGTGTAACGGTTTGTTCCTTCACCTGCCTGTGTTGTGGGTGTTTGTTACCTCTCCCTGTGTAGAATGGTCCGGCCCAGTTGAAGCTGCCTGGACAGTCCACGGACCGAACGATGCTCAATGTCTTTGACTCCAAGAGTCAAGGAAAACGCTTCATCCTGGACAGCATCAAAGTGGGTCACAAAGTTCATGACAACAGTCACACGAAACTGAAAATTAAACCTGATCTCAATCAATAGCTCAATCAAATTTAATTTGTAAAGCCCATATTCACAAATCACAATTTAACTCATTGATTATAACAAGATGCAACATCTGCACCCTTAACCCTCGACTAGAGTGAGGAAAACAACATGTAACTAGGCATATAATGCTTAGGTGTCCACATACTTTTGGCCTTACAGTGCATGAGGTGAATCTGAACCTGGACACCATTTTGACACATGGACACGTCTGTTGTCCTTCACTAATGTCGTCGTCGTCCTCCTCCTCCTCTTCCTCCTCTTCCTCCTCTTCCTCCTCTCTCTGTCAGCCCGGAGCTGTGCATGAGGAGTTCTATAAGGACTGTGATCTGACTGTTGGTGGGGAGGTGAATGTGTTTGGTAGGAGAGTCCTCATCGCCGACTGTGACGACTTCACCAAAGACTACTACCGCTCCAAATACGGCATCGGTAACCATGACAACATTACTCATAAATACATGTTCTGTTTCTTTAACGCATCTCTTCCAATGTGCTTTATGTTTTTTGTGAACTTCATGATGAATAAAAATACTGATTTACAGACACAGATTTTACAAGTGAAGATTTACATATTCACACTAATTTATCTTTCTTCAGTCAGTCACAAATTATATCCTCATGTTGCTTAACCCTGCATTACACTAATCTGAACACTTGGGGGCAGTAGGAGCAAGCATCAGCAAGAGCTCAAGTTCAAGCAAAACTACTTTGGTTCATAATTTCACTGTTCAGAGGAAATTACCTGAGCGATGATTCTCAGAGGTTTGTCTAATATTCTGGTTGAACATATACAAACCACATCAGAGCCCCTCGGTCCACCTGACCTCATGTTCAGGGCACCGCCTCCTCAGCAGGTCCTGGATACGTCTGCCACCCTGGGCAGGTTTAGGCTCTCGCAGCATTTGTCACAGTGGTGAACCAGGCGGAGCCCCTGGTGACGGGCCACAGTGATGGAGGGTCCTGTCTAACTCTGAGCAGTCAGAGGTCGGCTCGGGGTCACATTCAGAGCTGGGCGGCTGTGCCCCTGCATGGATGGATTACCTGCTGCCCCCCGATCGTTTCAGCTCTCCCCCTGAGTTCCTTTCTTCTTTTAAGTGTTTTGTCTTTTCTTTCTCCTCTTCCCTCTCAGAGGACTTCACCCCAATTCAGCTCAAAGCTCCCGCTGCCCCTAAACCCCCGAGGCTGGTGCCCCCCTACAATGGCTTCGGCTCAGAGGAGGACTCGCTAAGCTCCTGCCGGGGCCTCCTGCCCAAACCACCGCAGAAGGATTTTCGCAAATTTATGGAGAAAGACAGGTCGGATGAGTTTTATTCACAGTGAATTTACACTGAAATATTTTTTTACCTGCATCTGTTTGGGTTAGAGCCTTTTCTTCATGCGTCCCACTAGATACGGCCTGGACAGCAATGTGCTGAGTTTCCACGCCAAGATGGTGACCACCGATCCAGTTGACAGTGAGAGGGTGTTCATCATCTCCTTCTACCTCTGCGATGACTCCATCACTGTGTTCGAACCCCCACAGAGGAACTCAGGTAAAGAACAGAAGAGCTCCCTCTCACTGTAAAACAAAATGTGACTTTGTTTTCACCTGTAGACTGTTGGAGCTTGGAGGAGCTGAGTTTGAATGTGGACCAGGGAGAATGTTATGTCTCAAAACAATTATTTTGAATAAAGTAGGAAAATGGAAGAACCGCCCCCTCTTTCACTCTGGCCCCTCTCTCACTCTGTGCACCAGGCGTCCTCGGCGGCAGGTTTCTGGAGCGTGGTCGTGTGAAGAAGCCCGGCCAGGAGCTGTTTAAGAGCGAGCGGTCACAGTACTTTGAAGCTCAGGACCTGTACGTGGGAGCGACAATCTGCCTCAACAACCAGAACTTTCTGCTTCTTGATGCCGACGAATACACCTTCAGTTACATGGAGCAACACGCTGAGGAGGTGGGCAGGGACCTGACGGAGGAATGGTTGTTTCTTGTAGTTTTCTAAGCTCCCACCCGTGCTGTCATTTCTTGGTTTGGTGTTTCTACATGTGATTAAATCAGTACGTATGTTTGTGTGCAATTGTCAAAAGTTCCCTAAAGCCAACGTGGGAA
This sequence comes from Paralichthys olivaceus, assembly GCF_024713975.1. Lineage (NCBI taxonomy): Eukaryota > Metazoa > Chordata > Actinopteri > Pleuronectiformes > Paralichthyidae > Paralichthys > Paralichthys olivaceus. The sequence continues at coordinate 1,296,948 of NC_091102.1, read as the reverse complement.
ACATCCTCAGTAAACTGCGGTCAGCTCCGGAGGAGAAACAGAGCGAGATGAGGAAGTTTCTGACTCTCAGTGACCCCGGGAACACTGGCATCATCCCCTATGAGTCGCTCAGGTACAGAATAAAAATATGTGTAGACCCGTCTGTCCAGTGTGACCTCCCCCTCCCTTTTACAATACTATGCACTGAAATACATCATAAGACTCATAGAAAAGAAAATCTGAAATGTAACATCACTATATAACACTATACTACACATAACTATACACCAGTACAACCAGCAAAGTGACTATACGTACTGGCTTTAAATGTAGTACTATGATTTTTGATAACGAGTGTCTGTCCACCGCAGGGGTCTGCTGATGAACCTGGACTGTGGTCTGTCGGAGCATGAGCTGCTGGTGCTGGGCCGAAGTCTCTGCGAGCACGAGCAGCCCGAGGCGGACGTGGGTCTGATGCTGGCCGTGGCCCAGGACTTCCTCAGAAAGAAGAACTTTGATGCGTTCCCCGACATGACCAGAGCCCTCATGCACCGCGACCGCTACAAGTAGGCGACACACACCCCACACACGCCACACACATATAATGTTGCAAAAGAGACACACACACACACACACAGGGGCAGCATCACAACAAGACATCAATCGTGCCGCCAGTGGCCCCTCAGAGCAACGATTAGTTCCAGCAGTGTGAGAGCGAAGCATTAGAACCAGATGAAACCCAAAGACCTGCATGTAGTCACACACACACACACACACACACACACACAGTCTTCCTCTGTCTCTGTCGTTCTTTTGACAGTTTTCAGACCTGATGTTTCATTGAAATGTTTAATGCTCTGTCTTATGTAGGAGACGTGTGAAATGGGTTTAAAATGAATTAGTGGCTCCAGGTTATGACTCGTCTGTGTGTTACGGCCGTGTTGACTGGTGACACCCTCACTTAGCATCAGATTGCTCATCAACATCCCTGTAATGACGATGGCATGTCAGGAATTAGCCCCTGGATCATCCTTCATCACTGTGAAACACAACTGAGGCCTTACACACACTGACTATACACACACACACACACACACACACACACACACACACACACAGTTTTCATACAAATTCAGTTTCAGTCTTTTCTTGATATAAGAGTGGAGGCTTTTTAGCTCTGCTCATGATGTTTCCCTTTATCTTATGTTTAACTTGTCAGCTCTGATTCATGAGAACCTGCTCAGTGTTTATGAAGTTATAAAAATATCCTCAAGTGTGGATTATTCTCAGTTTACAGTAGATTCCAGCCTCCAGGGAACATTTGAGCCTTATTAAAATAACTCTCTACAAACAGACAAGCAGTCTGACACAGATCCAAACCACTTGTATCACAGCTTCCTATCCATCGTCTTTTTATCTTACGTTGGACGCCCGTGTCTCTGCTTCTCTGTGTGTCTCCAGAACCGGCCGACTCTCCACCAAAGAAACGAGGACCATCTGTAAGGGGTCCCGACTTCCTGTGCCCGAGAGCCTGCTCGGTGGTCTGCTCAGCAAGTAAGAGCCCTCTAATCACCCCGCAGTTCAGCAGAACAGTTCAAGGCTCGGCCGCATTTTCAGAATCGGTTTGAATGATTTGTTTTCACTTGATTGTAAATTATAGCCCAGTTCTTTGTCCAGAAATGATTCTTGGCTTGGTTGAAAAAGAAATCTTTGTAAAAGCATTTGGCCTGACTCGTACGTACCTGTTTCTAATTTGGACGCATGTTTTCTGGAGGTTTGCAGATGAAGATGAGATTGACTACCATGCGTTCGTTGCCGGCATCAACTGGTTAGAGAACCCTGCTCCCCCCGTGAGGCCTGACGACACCTTGAAGGTAGGAGAGACAGTGATTCACACGCAGCAGCTTTTTTAGAGGAGAGTGACTCAGAAGAGTAAGTGAAGAGACTTCACTGTGTGTGTCCAGACTTTTAAATAGTTGTAATTGAAAATCAATCCACCCTCTACCCGTGATGACTCTGTATCATTGAGCCAAAAGCAGATTGAAATGAGTGGGGGAGGAATGGTGTAATAGACAAGAGCACAGTTTATAGTTGACAGGAAATGACTTGAGAGAAACACTGACTCAAACTTGTACTTTCATCTTGCAGAGGACACTTGTCCCTCTTTTCCTCCAAAACGAGGCTGTAGATGATGATATAGATTCTGAAGGTGAAGCCACTAAAAGAGCCAACTGACTCCTTTCCCATTTCCAGTAGAGGAGTTTACTTTCTTCTTTTCCCCGGTGCGTCGTGATCGACGTCTCAAACGCACCGTAAATTGTTGCATTCGTTGATGTCATGTTTCCATCACTGCTCATCAGAGCCACAGCAGATAGAACATGACTCTCAGAGGTGGAGAGGCCAGACAGAAAGTTCTTCTCTTTGTGAAGCTGAATTAACATGTTTGACACAGTCGCATCTAAACAGAACCAGGTGAGAGGAAGAGCTGTGCAACATGGCAACACACCAGAGACCGGCCTGTCTGAGTGTGTGTGTGTGTGTGTGTGTGTGTGTGTGTGTGTGTGTGTGCAGTGATTACTCAATTCTCAGTTTTCCTCTGACATGGATTCCAGCTGCTCTTTGTCTCCTCGGGTTCTAAACCCAAACTAGTCGCTTAGTCTCTGATCACTTCTCCAAGGTAACGCACGATCTTCCTGTCTTTCTGTCTTCCTGTCTTTCTTTCTGTCTTTCTGTCTGTCTTTCTGTCTTTCTCTCTGTCTGTCTTTCTGTCTTTCTGTCTTCCTTTCTGTCTTTCTCTCTGTCTGTCTTCCTGTCTTTCTTTCTGTCTGTCTTCCTGTCTTCCTGTCTGTCTGTCTTGGAGCTGCTTCGTGCTTTAAATAAACAGCTGATTTACTTATATTTATTATATCATTAGTGTAAAAAATAACTGACTGAGTTTTTCTGTTTAAAGCCGATACTCAGTTTAGAGGAACAACAAATTTAAAATGATGAAGGGAACAAACAAAGCGACGACACTTCTCCACTTCCTCTCATTGTACAAAAAAGTAAACATTTCTTGGATCTTGTGCTTCTGACGTGAAGTGGAGTTAGTGCAGCAGCGACGTAGGAGCGTGAGAAAGGTCCAATCGATACACGTGACCAATCACGACTCAGTCTCATCCGTCACTCACGATGTCAACTAATTAAAACCAAACTGATGAAACAAACATCAGTGAGATTAGAAATGAACAGTGAAACGACAGAAATCATCTTTGACAAACATTTGACATGAACTTCTCATTACATTGAGGAGGCGGGGTTTATGACCTATACTGCAGCCAGCCACCAGGGGGCGATCGAGGTGTCTTGGCTTCACTTTTGGGGAACTGTCATGTCGTCCATCTTTTTTTTTAAAGTCTACAAGTTAAACCAAAAAGGAATCTAATCTAATGAATTGCGTTGTGACGTGACCTGTGTCTCTGTCTCCTCCAGTTTGACGTGAACACGAGGTCTGACAACAGTTGGTCTTCGGTGAAAAACATCAACTACTCTGCTCTGCTGGGAGAAATATTTCCCTCCAGCGTCGGTGACCCAGCAGCCGCCGCCTCAACATAGACCCAGAGACGCACACACTGCGCTATCTATGTACAAGATTTAAAGTTTCTTCTCCTGTGGGTGAATAATTTGGCAGTGAGTTCAAACATAACAAAATGTATGATTTAGGGGGAAAGGTTTTGAGGTCACAGGCGCTTATATACTTAAAGAGACACACGGCATCGAAGCAGAACTGTTTCAGGTCAGCGTGCGCTCACACGCATCATGATGCATCCTCCACTACTGTTCTATGTTGACAAGGGGGGAAATGACCCCTGGAATGAACATGTGCCTCGTGTTGTCTGTGCACCGGCTAACAACGAGACATCGTCATCGAGGCTGTCCGCTCACAGCTGTGGGAGCCATAGATGGGCTGTGAACTGTGTCCAGGCCACAAAGACCTCATATCAGTGAATAGACTTATTTTATGTCCTTTTTGTTTTCTATTCTTACTCTTCAGCACCTGTCTGAGATACTCCGAGGATTACTGCAGCACCACCGGCTTACTGTGGACGATAGTTATGGGATTTATTCTCTTATATTAAACATACGGAGGGGACGATCAGGAGTGAACTCCTCAGAGGTTTAAACTACCACGAACAACAGCCTTTATGTGTGTGTGTGTGCGTGTGTGTGTGTGTGTGTGTGCGTGCGTGTGTGTGTGTGGCAGTGTTAAGACTATAAAAAGGCACAGGTTGTTCAGGTTGAGGCGCCACTGAAATCAGAGCCTGTGTCACAAATTCTAGTAGGGGGATAAGTCAAACATTAGGTAATCAACCACCCAATCCCCTCTCTGTTACCAGCACTCACACACTCACACACCTTCCTGCCTCTGCCCCTTCACACCGAGCACAGAAACAGTACAATACGTCAGCTCAGGCATTATCAGGTCCCGTCATCCACTTTCACACATACTAAAATATTAACTTCCCAGTCACCGACGACAGAAACACCAAAAAGGTGACGTCGATGTGGTCAGTGGTGGCCCGGGAGCTTCCTGAGCACATATTGTACAACGTGAGGAGGAGGAGGGAGGGACCTCAACTCCAGCCCCTCACAACCCCCTACCACCCCCCCCCTCGTCCTCAGCTGTCAATCTTTATCGTACCCACACATCCCATTTTCTGCCCTGTCATGCTCCGTGGCACAGCAACGGCAAAGTGAGTTGCATCATCGGTCTGGTCTGAAATCTGGCTGCAGCGTGTGTCCTACAGAGCGTCCTTCAGCATCAGACACAATCTTTATTCATTGTGTTAATTAAAGGAAGAGGCTGATATTCTTCTGTATTGTCAACAACTCCTACGAAGGGACCGAAACACTGCGTCTCCGTCATCTCCCAGTATTTTAATAACTTTCTGTCTGTGGCCTCTGGCACCAAACACAGTGTGTGACTCACCGATGTTTAACACAATCCATTTTGGACAGTGATGGACGTCTGTGGCACAGAGGAACAACATCAGGCTTCAGAATAAGATCAGACACTTGTTGTTTTTTGTGTTTTCATCCTTCAGAATAAATGTCCTCACTTATATGAATCAGCGGCGTCCGTGTCGTTGAGTTGCTTGAACCATGTGTTGATGCTATTTTATTGATTTATTGATTTATTTAGATTTTACTGGATTTACTGAAGAACATTAGCATCTGTTTACAAGCTGTAGGAGAGGCCAGTGGCTACTAGCATCAAAACTGAACTTACCACTGAGTCAAACCTAAACCACCACGTTGACGAACACGTGAAGGGAACTTTGCACCAAACAAGGGATGAGTCACGCTCCCCGATGATGCCGTCTCTCAGCACGCCATGATTTGTCGACATGGTTCGAGCGACTGCTTTCTCTTGTCTCTTGTCTCAGCAGCAGCAGAACATGGAGGCTCATCGTAAAGAATCTGCCTCTTGTTTTGTCCTCGCTCTGCTTTACTGCTGTTCTGCTCGGGACCACTGCACTGTAAAAACCGATATACAGGAAGGTCATAAATGTCTCTGGGGTTAAGAGGATCTTGGAGCGTGCACGAGCATGCACTCACGCACGTGGATGTGCGAGAGCTGCTTAATGCAAGTCTGATGGAGTCATAGCTAATCTGTGAAGTCTAAACAGATATCCGAGAACAAGAGGGGAAACGTTTCTGTTTACTGGCCGCATTCCATTCTTTTCTCATGACAACAAATCTTGAACCTGGAAGCGCACAGACACACACATCACAGAGCACCTGCGTTCACATGTTGTTTTCCTCAGAACTGTTCCCCCAGAGCAGCAGTTCTTGGCCCCACAGTTCACTCTGAACAAGCTGCTAGTAATTGATATCACGGCACAAGTCGCATGTTTTAATTTATTTGCTCCATCTGATTTGTAAACCCCCACATTTGGGAATGTTTCTGAAAGTGCTTGTTCGTTGTATTCCCACATTCATAACTGAAAGTTTTGATGTGTTAATGATCCATACCATAGACTGTAAATAAAGTGGACATGTCTCCACTTCCTCCCACTATACAGAAATGAAGCCAAGATATCCTGGATAGGATCGCTGCCATCTTGCTCCGATGACGTGATGTAGAGCCAGAATCGGTGCAGCAGAGATTTAGATATGGAGCTGAGGTATCAGGGTTTCACCGTTAAATGCCCTCGACCAATCACAAATCAGTCTCAGCTGTCAATCTTGGCCTTTCACCTATTTTTAGTGAAATAAAATTACTAATTAAAACCAAAGTTATCAGAAATAAGACCATGTACCGAGATGTTTTAGCTCCAGGTCCAAGTCCCATCTGCTAACACGGAGGAGGAGCAAGATGAAAGGTTTAGGGATCATCAAACTCATCGGGGGACATTTCATTGGAGACTGCAAATAAAGATGGACGACATGACAGCTCCCCAAAAGTGGAGCCAAAGTGCTTCAATAGCCGTGATTGACAGCTGAGACTGACTGACGACTGGTCGAGTATCAAAGAGACGTCCATTCACAGAGTCTGGCTCCAGATGACATCACCTGCGCTGGTATCTGGAATATCCCGTCTTCGTTTTGGTGCAGTGGGAGGGAGTGCGGACGCGTCGTTCCAATAGTTGTCACGACATTTCACTAAAAGCCAATAATGTCAGCGTCACGGTGCAGCTTGAGGAGGATCATGTGATCATGTGATTCTTCTGCAGGGAACCGTTAATGTTTGTACAGATTTACACGACAGTCCATCTGATGTCTGCTGAGATATTTTACAGGTAATATATTTTCCATTCGACATTTAAATGAGAAAACTAAGGACGCAGTCAGTGCAGACACACATTCTTGATTAGTCCTGTAATTGGCTGCTTATCAGAAAAGCCTCACTGAACACTGGAGCTCAGGACGGCCTCAGGACGGCTGGAGAGAAGACGGAGCGTTCTCTGTGCCTGAGCAGAGGCCCTCCCCTCTGTGACGGCGCTTCTATAGCAGTGAACAGAGTCCAGCAGCCTGTTTCTGGCTGCTCTCCCTCATTCCAGTGATTCCTCAGTGCCTATGGGCACTGGCACAGAGAGAGAGAGGGGTGGAGGGAGAGAGGGAGAGAGGGCGACGGCTTAGATCCCACTTTACAGGGTCATCCACTGCCCCGGGTGCACATGGGGAAACACTTAGCTGCTCCCTTGTTGTTCCACATCTCTATCTCTGAGTTTTTCACTTTCTCTCTTTTATCCCTCTCTGTCTCCACAAGCCGTCGTTCTAATGCAGTGTCATCTGTGCGTTCTAGTGCGGACGGGTGTTAGGATCATTAACTGCAAAGCGGTTTGAACTCGTTGTGTCCTCATCGCCATCTGAGAAGTGCAGCTTCTCTTTGATACCAGCATTTTATTCCTGTCCCAGACGTTCTCAGCGCTTGTAGCAGCTAACTCTGCTTCCCCCTGTACGCCAGAACCAGACCTGGTACTCTCATCACACACAAGTTTTCTTTGGCAGCTGCAGCGACACCAATTTACCTGGTCAAGAAAAGAGAAAGTTATTCTACTCCAGCAGTAAATTATAACTGAGAGACTATTTTTGTTAGACGTTTGGTTCCCAACGGAGACTGTTTTTGAGGCAAACATGCCTGTTTTTCTTTCGCTCCCCGGTTCATGTACGTCCCTCAAAATTATTGCCCCTCTTCATTTTTTTCCAAGTAGCTTAAAATGAGGCAGTAAATGTCTGTGCAGCATCTCACATGAAGAGGCTTATAAAGGAGAGAACACAGACATTGTTTGAAAAATCTGTTTTCTAATGTTAGAACGCAAATTTCCGTTTCCCCTCGCCTGAATGTTCCCAACGTGTTCCTGGTGTTGTGAACGAGTCTGACCCGAACAATCTTCTTCTGCTGCTTCTTCTCAGCTAATCCATGATATCAACCTCCGTTCTCATTAAACACAGCGAAGACAAACATGGCTGCCGTCAGTCACTCAGGTGTGATGATCCGAGATGTGACCCTGCCCTCCTAATCCCGTCCTGATGAGGAGATACAACTCATGTCACATCAGGTCCAGTCACCGGACGGACTGCCTACAGCCAAGGTGGGACAGAGACAACTGACACATCAGTCTCTCAGTAATCACTGTCTTAATACGCTGATGTGAGGAGGCTGCGACCTGATGCCTTAATCACCAGTGTGAGCGGCCACAGGGTAAAAGGTCCAAACATCACAGAGACGCACTCGTATCCAGGCCGAAGAAACGTCCGCTCAACAGTGGAGGGAGTAAAGAATCGATCATAATCTTAAAAAGCAAATTACATGTCAACAGCTGTCACATAGAAACAATGTTATTTTCTTTTTATTGCTATCCAATTACCAGCTATCGCTACGGAAAGCAAAAGTCTTTTTACAAGTTGTCAGAGAGCTGCTTTTGCGGCGGTTTGTCATCTCAGTGTCTCCCCTCCTCTTGCTCCATATATCTTCTGTCTTCTGGGCTTCTCCTCCCACCCCACCCTCTCCTCTCCCCACATATGGGATTCGCATTTGGCTTGGCCGAACATTTTCTTAATGTGATATTATGATACATTATCTGAAGCCATTTACTCCCTGTCACCACCTCTCATGTCGACACAAGCTGAGTGGGCCGAGGAGAGGCGGTCAGATTCTGTCCAGGTGAGTTATGACCATTTAATTTGACACCGCTCGCAGGAGCGATCATTTACAGAGCCTGAAAGTGTAATGAAAACACCAACGCTGCTGATGTGGGTCTCTCTTTCTCTCTAGGAGCCTGTTGGTGGCGTATACGTTTTCACCCTCTCCTGCTGCTGGCTGTAAATCGCCTCTGTCGAAGGTGTGTGTGTGTGTGTGTGTGTGTCGGTGTGTGTGTGTGTGTGTGTGTGTGTGTGTGTGTGTGTGTGTGTTTGAGGCAACAGAAGGTGAGAAATTTGGGGGTCAGCCGAGGTCTTTCAGGTAATTGTGCTTCTTAAACTTTTGACCCACTAAGTCCTACTTAGTGTGGTGCAGCTTGCTTCCCTTATTTCCCCCGAGAGTTTTGACTCTGCATACCAGGGAGTGAGTTGTGTGTGTGTATGTGTTGTGTTGTGTGTGTGTGTGTCTTACAATAAGTGTCTGAACATATGCTGTCAGCCACACACAGCTCATGTTATTCTTTTTCCCCCATTTTGGCGGGATTGTGCTTATTGTTTCTCCTCCACTGCTTGACCGCCCTTTTCTTTTTTCAGTCTCCTGTTCCCTTGTCCTTGATGTGTTTGAGAACTCTTTAATAAACCGTCTCGACCAAAACATTCCCCACATCAGACACACGCTCGTGTAATCTATGGCGATCTTCTGGCAGCGGTTGTGTGTAAAGCCTCAGTGAAGTTACGAGCGCTCTTGTCTCAAGTTATCGCCGACGCCTCCCTCCCTGTTCCCTCTCCATTCATCAGGGTTTCTGCATGGACAGCGTCAGGGTGTCAGTCAGTGTGCGTGTTGAGGTGGCTACAGTTTGGATCTGCTCTGTGCTGCTGATGTTTTCATCACGCAGGCACTGACAGCACCGTCATGTAACTGTTTACAGACGAAGACGAATCACCCAGAATGAAATATCCACCAGGTGACTCGTGCGAACAGCTGATCCTCTGGGTCCTGTGAAGTTTTAAATATCTGTGATTAATGCTTCGGCTTTTTCCTTAAATTGAAAAGAACCTGTGTGTTTTTGTTCTAATTTGGTTTCAGTTTCTTATGACTTCATATTTAACCTTGCCTGCAGGTGGAAGATCTCCCAGCACCGTGATCCAACTGTATGTTCAGCACGGATGTTCTCATCAGGAGAAGATACTTAGGTGAGTTGTTTAACTTCCCATTTAACCTCCTTGTCCTCCTCCACACTTCCTCCCCCTCAGCCCCCCCACATGAACACCCCCGCCCCTCGTTTCAAGGCTGGAGAAAGCGCGTGAAATGAGGGGCCACAGGGGCCAGTTGTTTTTAAATAAACTAAATCTGCTAACAGTTTTATAACCCTGACCTCGTAAAACTGGCTGCAGCTTTTGGTCAGCTCTCTCCTGATGGGGCGAGCGAAGCCGTCCAGGGCTGGAATTCCCATTTGCCGCTGTGGAGCGTGTCGATGTGTCAGCTGGTGTGTGTGAGAGAAGGAGAGGGAGAGGGAGAAAGGGCGTGTGATATACGATTGCTGTGTCACGATCCACATGTGACGAGCGTCCTCACAGACGGAGCATCCAGGCTGCTCCCTCTTTCTGGTGATTTCCCTGTAGAAGAAAAAGTGAGGCAGAAAGGAGAGAGAGAGAGAGCAAGAGGAGGTGAGAGAGACAGAGGGAGGAGAGAATAGCCTTCAGACAATCAGTGTGTGTGGGAGAGAGAGAGGTAGAAGCAGGGGGAGAGAGGAGCTGGCTGGCAACAATAGTTGAACAACAAATCAGTGTTGTGCAGGATCCAGCGTCTCTGTGGTCTGGACACCTCTGCTGTGTTTCTGCTGCCCGGTGCTGAAGGTAAGTCCACAAAGCTGGAGGTCAAACCTCAGCACCTCTGTCTTCCTTTTGTATCTACTGAATGTTTTTAAATTCATATTCCACCAAATGCTCGTCGTTCTCTCTGACAGCGCTGAGAAGACGCCGTGATTCTCTTGCAGATGTGAGATGATGTGACGCATCGTCATTGTACATGAAAGCTTTTTCACACAGAGTTGGATAAGCTCACCTTCACATACAGATAGATGCTGACTTCCTGTTTTAAATACTATTATATTCCAAATCCTGTCATTACTGTCTCTGAAGACTCGTGAGATGATGTGGCGCACGTTTGTTGTACATTCATCCATTTTCACTCAGCTGTACGTGCAGGATACACGGCCACAGAGTTCGACTTGAACTTCTCCTCACTTTTTCTCATCCTCCAGCTCAGGTGTGCATTCCTCTTTTATTGCAGGTATGTTCTGCTCCGCACGAGTCCAGAAACTGCAAGTGGTTGTGATTAGGACGCAGTGTGACATGATGTGTAATCGGAAGAAACATGTTTGTGTTGGCGCTGGTGGAAACACTAATCAGGCTCTGACAGCGAGGCTGGAAGGATAGTGGACCTTGTGGAGTGTGTGTGTGTCGGAGCGTGAGGTTAACAGCGGTGTGATATGTATTTTACAGGTGCATGCGTTTATGTCCATAAGTGTATGATTGACTTGGCCCGTGGTGCTGGAGCGTGAGGCTGCTGGCTCATGCTGGAGGCAGATGATGACAGATATAATAGACGCTGTGGTAGGTAGGAGGAGGAGGAGACGAGCTACCACTTCCATCGAGCTGAGAGAGAGAGAGGAGAGCGTGTGAGAAAGAAAGAGGGAGAAGGTGTTTAACTGAAAAATGAAGTGACTACAAAGACTGCGGGATAATGAGAGTGGGAAGAGAGAGAGAGAAAGTAGGTGGGAGGAAAAACATCTGAGAGAGAGAGAGAGAGGAACAGGGAGGAGGGGATGCAGTGCCAGAGAGAGACACGATAAATAGAAGAAACAGAATGAAACTGAGATGTGTGAGAGAGAAAGAGAGCTGGAGGAGGTGAGAGTGACAGAGTCTGACACGAGGAGGAAGAGAAGGAGAGAGAGAGAGATTGAGACTGTGATGCAAACATCCCTCCAGACATCCCTCTCCACCTCCAGTGACACCAGATGAGAAACAGTTTGTATTGAGACGTCTGCATCCTCGCCTCGAACCACAGATCTCCTCAGAGCTGTTCAGAGAGGAGGAGGAGGAGGAGGAGGAGGAGGAGGTGTGTTTGAAACATCGCACATTCAGCCAGGTGCAGATAGACAGCAGCAGGAGGAGGTGGTTGGTTTTGTCTCATGTTTCATATTCTCACACAAACACACACACACACACACACACAGGTCCATTGTGAGTGTATTTGTTTGGACAGCATTGACGCTCTGATAGACGCTTCACAGTGTCTCACCGCCGCAGGACTGAGCTTCTGACAAATGGACGCTCTGCACGAGGCACAGGCCCCGGAGAAGATCCTCAGCGCCGCTCTGTGTGCAACAGATCTCTGCTGCCCGGAGAAACCTGGTCCCACGCGATAAAACAAGCGCCTGTGACTCCTCTGCTCCCTCCTTCCCAGAGCGCCTCGGACTCGGAGCTGAATGGAGGGTTGATCTAGTTTCACGCACAGCTTCTTGCCTGGAGCTCGCTGCGTTCCTCGTGTTTCTCTCAACCTCTGTAATGATGAGGATGGAGAGAACACAGGAGGCAGACTCAGATTTGAGGTGTTTTTTTTTAAACCAACTTAAACAACTCGACCCCCCCCCCCCCCCTTACAGAACATTAACTATACCCAGAAAGAAACAGAGATGTGAGAATATTCACACATTTATGTCCTCTGTGTCTTCTCTTTGTCTCTCCACTGTTTCTGAGAAGCCTAAATTGTAAAGCTAACACGAGCTTAGCTGCGGCTCAAATGGCTGCCCGTCATTGGCTGAACACTGCGCTCAAATCCACACTGTTTGTCTTATCTTTACTGGGGGGGATATATTTAGTGAGGAGCTTAGCTTTTAGGAGGCTGGCGTGTGGGGAGGGTAAGAGAGAGAGAGAGAGAGTGTGTGTGTGTGTGTGTTTGAGTGACAGAGTGAGAGGAAGCGCAAATTTGTGTGCGTGTGTTTCGGGAGCTGGCGTCAGTAGACAGTGAGAGAGCTTGGCACTCTGCATGCCAAACTGTGTGTGTGTGTGTGTGTGTGTGTGTGTGTGTGGCTGGAGGACAGGTCGGTGGGGCTGCACCCCCCCACCCCCCGCCCCCACTCGCTCCAGTCAGGAATCTGCCCTTTAGTTTATTAAAAGCTGGTGAAACAATGGAGGGAGGTGAGGTGGAGGGTGTGTGTGTGTGTGTGTGTGTGTGTGTGTGTGAGAATCAGAAGGTGGTGTGACGATGATGATGTAGTTGGAAGAAGGAGACAGCGAGTGACAGACGTAGAGAGACTCGCGATGACTCATAGAATCCCTCTACCTGTCAGCTCTCTCAATTCCTCCCCTTTGATGCACCTGTTTTCTGGGCGGGGGAGGAGGGGGAGAGGGGGAGGTGGGGGAGAGGGCTCCAGGTCGTCCATTGCCCCGGTGGACACAGGCACCGTCCCCCGGACAACAGCTGTGTGCTCAGCTGCCGGCTGGAGGATCCCTCTGAAGATCTGGCTCCTCAGCTCATGAGCCGTCACACACCAACATCCCAGCAATGTCCAGGGCCCCAGAGCAGCAGGACATTGTTCCACACAGCCGCCCCCCCCCCCCCCCAACCCCCATATCTACATACGTGTGCGGGTTTGCATGTGTGAGAACAAAAACCCACAAGTGAGGTGGGCAGGGGATATTTATACACGTGGACATGTGGACTGAGAAATTCTGTCCCACACAACATATGGTCAGAAGAGTCAAGTCAGTCTGCAGCTTCACGATGGAACTTTTGTTTGTCACCGTTTCACTCTTAGTTTGTGGAACCTCAGATGTTTTGGACTTTGTCTCAGTAACAATGTTTTCATCGAGCAGAGAGCAGCAATCACTGCTCTGCTGGAGGTCATGTCTTCATCTGCGTCTGTTAGTGTGTGTGTCTGTCAGCAGGATTACACAAAAACCACACAACAAATAAAATCCAAACATTTCGAGGGTGTTTTTTTATACTTGAACGTTTTGAGATGGAACCCGACACATTAAGAAGACCGAACTTAAACGTGAGTGGGGACTTCTGGGCCTCGGTGCAGGTTGGTGCTCGACTGAGTGACGGTCTAGTTTGGATGATTTACAGCAGGATGATGCAAAACAACACAAGTCCATGTAACTGGGTGAAAGGAAGACACATGGGCCGAGAGAGAACCCGTCACATGTGGGCCTGTATCTGGATGAAGGATCCAGGAATCTTCACACTGATTCCCCAGAATAATTCATGGATCTCGATCAGGTTTATTTAGAGGACGGGTGTGTGCAGTAACAATCTGGACAGAGTGGATTTAGAACTACAAACCTGTAACTAGCACCAATCATCAGTTCACGTGAATGTTCAGCAGGTATGACTGATATTCAAAGTTTCATGCCTTTAAGATCGGACCACCTCTGTCTGTGTTCTTAATCTATAAGAACTCACGGCGTTGTTGGGTCTTGGTGGAGGTATGTGCTCTGAGTGACAGTCTAGTTTTTATTATTAATCGACCAAGCCCCCTAAGCTTGGAATCACCATCTCATAACTCCCAAAGTCCTAAAGCTTTAAACCAGAGAGACTGTGGTATGTGTGGGGGGGGGTTACGTCGTTTCCCCCCCCCCCCCAGATATTCTGAACCCAGACTGGAGTTTTCCTTGTTGCAGATGCGAGGCCCTTCTCAAACAACCTGCCCTGTGGCGATGCTGCTGAAGCTTTATCTACAGAAATTAAGAGCGGAATGTACGTAATTTGATTTGCTCTATGACATACGATCTGTCTTTTAATGAGCAGTAAATACAGATGTACAGATACGGCTCCACATTTAATTAGGAGTATAGTTACATGTAATGCATCGACCCGTGGGCCTCCTCCTCCTCCTCCTCCTCCTCCTGTGGCTTTCTAATTAGTTTCTGAGTACTGGGAATTCCACATTGGTGAGTTATGCTTTTTTTTTTTTTGGTTGTTGTGCCAAATTACTTAATCTGAGCCAATGAACAAACATATTCGTGTCACTGCCTGACAGGGTGGATGTCTGACCTCAGCTCATTAGCATGTCCAGCTAACTACTTTAATGTCTGCAGTAGAAACCAGGTTCACAGGGTCACAGGTTGGCACATCCACTGTTTCCACACAGGTTGTAAATGGACTGACTGTATTTCACTTTTATAGTCTTATTAAGTTTTACACTACAAGTTACCTTCACTCACATTTACATTCACTGGCCTGTGCTCTCACATATTCATATTCTCACTCTATGAGGCGTCAGCGGCAGTTAAGGGCTCAGTGTCTCGCCCGAGGACACTTCATCAAGCCAGGGATCGAAGAACAACAACCGCTCTGGGAAGCTATCAAATATTAGTAAATGAAAAACATTGTTACGTACGAAACCTACTCGGCCGACGGGGTTTTGTTAGAAAGATGCAACTGTGTGAACTTCTCACATTTTTTATGCCCATTCGCTCGACACCGCAGAACACTGCTGTTTGTATTGTGGCTGCAGCTGCAACTAATCACCTCTCATTAAAACTCCAGTAGTTCTTATGAATACTAAGCCCCCCCCCCCACTCCTTTCAGTCATCCACTACTGGAGGACAGGGGCGTTACAACAGGGTGGCCAAATAAGGCCAAGCTATGAAGGGGCCCTCAAGAATGGTTGATTGTGGTATTTCACAGCAACGACAGTTTTGTGTTGGTTGGATGTCGGCCCCCAGGTTCCTTCAAGGAACCTGGGGGCCGACATCTGGAGGTTCAGGAGAGAGCAGTGTTTCTAGTTCTGTATTTATTTAGTCTTGTTCGTGTCAGGTGGTGAGAATGTTCACCTGCTGTCTGGATCATGCAGCTTTAGCTCTTTTAGCACCTTTGTAGCCATCAAGTGCTCATTTAAGAGCCTTTTACAAGATTCCAGTTTTAACACACGTCAGCTGGAAACATTAAAAAGTCGTCTGGGGCCAATTCTGTCGATGTGACGGACATTTCATCCGTCACAGTCTGCTGGGTCCTCCCAAGCTGCTTTCGTCTGGAACCATTTTTTAAAGTGTTTGTAGGAACTTGGAGTTTTAAATCCAGCATCCTCATCATGTGCTGAACGCAGCCCCCCCCCCCCCCCGTCGGAACAGAATATCTCTTTACCCACTTTCAGCAGGAACAGCCTCAGTTCTCACGCTTCACTGAGCCGTGAACACGGATTTACTGTCGCTGATGTCCGGCTGAAGCTTGAGGATGACAGAACAGATCCTGGACTCCTGGCTCGATGCACCTAAAACCGTGACCTCGACCTCATGAAGATTTTTATCACAGTTAAGTGGCTTCGAAAACATCACCTCGATCGTCAAGTGGAAGATTTGACTTCACTGGTGGAGGTTTGCTGGATGGATTTGACCTTGTTGACCTTTTTCTACTTAAATCAGGCAGAATTTTCAGGATTATTCAGAATGAAAGACCAACAGATGTACAAATCTTATTTTGAAAATAAATAAATGGTATTGGCTTTAAGAGGAAATCAGTATAGAGGGAAATAAAGGGTCATTTATTTTAGTAATTATAACAGAGACACGAGCTCGGTCTGATTGAGTGGATTCCAGACGACAGATCCAGTATCGATACAGAGCTCATTGTAGAGGAGCAGGATTGGGGAGGTTGTTGTGTGAGTCTGAGTCCAGGGCAGGTGTGGGTGAGCTGGGGGAGAGGAGGCCACCTCTTCACTGGCCAGAACCTCCTGACCTTGTTTATGTCTGCCTCGACCTACAGTACAGACGAGCGAGGCGTCATCACACACACACACTCAGTTTGCTCGCTCATGGTGCAACAATGAACTCACTCACTCAGATACTATCTCCATATATTATCCTAAAAGCCCCATTATCTGAGGCAGCTGCCAGCCTGCGTGAATCATCAGCTTTCAAAGCTTAAGAGTGAGTCACCACAAGAGACTCTGATTATGACGTGTCGTCCCCTTGTAGCGAGGGATGTCCCCTGTTCCTATTGCAGCTACAGCGAGGCGGCCACCGCTGGCAGCAAACCAGGACAACCACGATCAATAGACAATCACCTCAGGACGAGGAGACAAACCATGTGGGCCCCGAACGTCTCGGGAAAAAATAAACTTAAATGTCAACTCTTTTTAGTTCTGTTATTGATTCCTTAAAAGTTTCCCTGTGCTTGTTGGTCAGTCGGTCATCTGGCTGCCTGGTTAGTTGGATGGTTGGTTGGTTGGTTGGTTGGTTAGTTGGTTGTTTAGTTGGTTGATGGCTGGTTGGTTGGTTGGTTGGTTGGTTAGTTGTTTAGTTGGTTGGTTTGTCAGCAGCTTTACACAAAAACCACTGAACAGATTTCCATTAAACTTTGAGGGAAGAGAAAACTCGAGCCAAGAAATAAGCTTTTCTTAAATGAATCCATTTAACAGGACTGTTGGGTTTTGTCAGACATGAACTCTACTGAAGGAAATTCTCATTAGTTTTCTTTACGTCACAGTAGCGAATGAAAATAGGGATTTTAAATGATCATAAATACACTTGTAGTGTTATGTTTGATCTGAATCGATATTTTAACTTTTACTAGGATTACGCGACACCAGAGTCCATTACTACAGTTAAAGGATTTTAAAAGATTCTTTAGTTTAGGATCAGATAATAGGTTCTGTTTTGGTGTTTTGATTATTAACGAAATCGGCAAATTGCACCACTACTGTATAATATCAGTTGTGTTAGGCCTTTAAGAGGCAGTGGAAACAAGTGGCGAACACAACAGTGACACATCATCACGTTTTAAGTTGATCATACGTGTGGAGTCAAGCTCTTTGGCTGCTAAAGCCTCCATGAGTTAGTCTGTGGGATAGTTTCTCTGCTGAGCTGGAGAACACGGAGTTTTAGAGCTTTTCCAGCTGCGGAGACAAGTGACGCTATGAGAGCAGTGACAGTGATCCGTGAAACCAGACCCACAGGCTGAGGGAAGCTGCTCCTCTCTGTTGAGCCAGGGGGAGCTGCAGAGTCCAGTCAGTATCTGGGTTCAGCACGAGGAGTGAACAGTCATTTGATCAGTCGTTGTAGGAATACGCCGAAGCAGCGTCAGGTCGGCAGTAGATAGAGGAGGTGAGGGTCTGAGGTGAATTCAGCCATGACGCTACCTGTGCTCCTTCAGTTTGTTTGTGAAACCACACTATAGCCCACACTCTACAGCCCACACTCAGGCTGAGCGTGTCCTGCCTGACACCACGGCAGAGACGGGGATAACAGTGGTCGTTGTAGGCCGGGTCCGACTGGCAGGGCTGGAGGTGCTGATGGGTGCTGGCCGTATAAAGCCTCGGCCGTCCGCTATGTAAACCCTGCAGCACATGTTCGACGGGCCAGCGAAACATCTTGGGGAGTATTTATTTTAACAGGCCAAATGATACTTCTATTTCTCTCAGGAGGAATGTTAAGGTTAAATGATTCCCCTCAGAAAGAAAAACACAGGGGCTGGAACCGGGACGGGGGAGGGGGTGCATCAAGGTTTCATGTGAACTGGATGGATTCTGTGATTTTAGTTCAAAAGAGGAAAACAGCAGAAAGAGATGAATCTTAAGTTGGAGATTTGATAGAATACTTGTTAATTTCCTCTGATTTAACTGTGCCAGACAGAGCAGGAGGCTTCACGTGCACACTGCACATTACATGACTGCGTTTCATGAGAAAAACAAGCAAACACGGCTTCACTGGAATAATGATCGAACTGCAGGATTACAGTGAGTTGTGTTGCAACATAAAAGTACGTTTAAAACCTTTATTAAAACTGACACCAGTATTAAAACTTAGAATGAACTGAACTGCTGCAGAAGCTGTTATCAAACTCATTGTCTGGTCTTAACACAGATTCAGATAAAAATAAAGAATATGCAGTTTGAGTGCAGACTCTACTCAGTCTGCACTCATAGTTTATTATTTATTATAACGTGAAATGTCAAAATTGCAGATAAATATATCTCCAGGGTTTACGTGCATGAGCTCCGTCGTTTTACCGTAACAAGCATAAATCATCTTTATGAACTCAGAGAGGCTGTTACACGCAAACTAAATAAAAAGGTAAACTGGTGCAAATTCATCCATTACAAGAATCCAGGAGAGACTTTTATACACACAAGCACATGCAGACGCCCCCTGACCCCACATGTACACACTCCTCTCTCTAATTCACAACACATTCCCTGTTAGCAAACCTGTCTGAGCCAGCAGCGACCCCCCCCCCCCCCCCCAACACCAACACTATTGTCAGGAGGACAATAAAACTATGGAGCTGGGAAAAAACCACATAACTACAAGTAGGAATCTGCTGCGGGACGGGCAGAGGGTGAGCAGTCATGAGAGGGCTCGTTGGGAGAGCGACTTGTTTTAATGAAAACGTGGTTGGTGGGGAGAGGAGAGGGCTGCAGGCTGTTTGTGCATGGATTCAGTTTCTCCTTCTGTAATAAAAGCACCAGGACATGTGTGTGCAGTGTGCGGGTGCACAAGGGAAGCCACGGAACTAAGGAGACAAAGTAGGCAGCCAGGTCTGGAGACACACACACACACACACACACTCATCGAACAGTTAATCACTAAATTTGGCGAAAGCATCTCTGAGAGTTTGTCTGGAGCTTCATCCCCTGAACTGCACCGTGTGATCGATTCTGCAGCGCTTGCAGAAGTTCCTCTCTTATACTCCCTGTTTGTCTTCTTACCTCAGACTGTGGTGGACCCAGACGACGGGGGATGGAGCGGCCCGACGAGTCAACCCTACTCCCGCTTCTCTCCCTACAGCCCGCTGACCTTGAACCTCCGCTGTGCTAGCACAGACACTCCCATTCGCTAAGACCCTGAGGTGCACGGCTCGTTGTGAGAGGCTGAAGGAACCACAGACAATAACAACGTGTCAGACATCCCGTTTGGATCGAGAGCCTCGGGGAGGCCCCATCATGAAACCTTCTATCTCTGCGGGGCCCCCATCTGGCCTGCTGCTCGTCCTGATGTGCTGCCCCCTGCTGGGCTTGGTGCAGTCGGCCAGCAGCAACAAGGCCAGTGATAATGGACACCCGCACCTGGGAGACTCCGACCCGGAGCGATGCATGAGGCACCACTTTGTGGAGACCATCACACATCCGATTTATAAGTGCAACTCCAAGGTGAGCCATGAACACACCTACACACCTCCACATGTCTTTCTATCTCAGTGAGGACACTCGTGTGTTCTCTAGCCCCTCAATCTAAATCTAAATCTGATTCTTACGCTACAATCAAGTCTCAAACACTTTCCAAAGTGTCTCACTCCGTTAGTTCCAGGCTCATAATGGTCCTCACAAAGATACGAACACAAGTTCACACACACAAATACACCTTGTTCCCCAATCTGCTTTATAAGAATTTAGTCACACGTGATAACAAGTTGTTTAAACTCACACATCCAGCGCTGATGACTGAAATCACTTTTTGTGAGTACGAGAGAAAATGTTTGTTCCAAACTAAACCTCAGAGACGCAGAGAAAACCACAGAAATCCCCCAACACAAACTCAGGAGTCGTTTATCTCACTCACATTTTTCTGTCTTCTACTTTTACTCTCACTGCCCCTCGTAGCCTTGGTTCTTTTCTTTCTCTCACTCTATCTCCATCACTCCGTCATTTAGACGAGTCATGCTTCGTTTCCGAGGGGGCTGTGTGTATGTGTGTGTGTGTATGTGTGTGTGTGTGCGTGTGTGCGGTGCTGGACAGGGGCCACGCTGCAGACATATTCTGCTCCTCAGCTGGGACTCAGTTTTGGCCGAGGTGGACGTCTCCCCGTCGGCCTGCTCTCTGCCAGGGGCCACATGGAGGAGAGAGATGGAGACAGAGCGTTGATGATGATGAGGAGGCGTGGTGCTCGTTCTGTCTGAAGGGTCAGACTCACTCTTGGGCTGCGAACACATCACCTCTGCCACATCTACGCCTGCCGTCCACACGAGGCTAGAAACACTTGTTGAAAAGCCGCTGGCCTCATTTAATTGTGAAAACACGACGACGGCCTCCTGTTTACGTGTGAATGTTCATGTGATGTGTAAAGTTTTCATTGTGAGAATGAACTTGGAGCCTCGGAGCCACTTTACGCAAAGACACTGATGAATCGCTGAATTACAACAAACAAGCAAAAGCTACAGAGCAAAGAGGATTTCAATTTTCGGACTCTCCTTTTTGTCGAGCATCAGAGCAGTTGTTCCTCCAGAGAGTGATCAGCTCGTTTTTAATGTTGTGTCTCTGAGCAGGAGGCCAAACCACAGCTGAGCTCAGGCGAGGCGGGGTTGAGCTCACTCACAGCGTGAAGTGAGTTTCTATTACACTACACGGAGAACTGACAGGAAGCCGAGCGACTGTTTTACACCTCAGTCTGTACAAGTTCACTCAATCTGCACCGTGACCTGCTCTCTGTGTGTGTGTGTGTGTGTGTGTGTGTGTGTGTGTGTGTGTGTGTGTGTGTGTGTGTGTGTGTGTGAGTGTGTGTGTGGGGCATCTGCAGCCCAGGTACAGAGTCGGGTTCTGGAAGCTTTTCTCTCCCACAGTAAATTTGAATTTACAAGGACACACAAAGTTCAGTTCACTTGTCATGAGGAGCCTGTAAGTGAGTTTCCATCCGCTGTGAATTCTCATATTCAGGTCGATATCTTTAATAAATGTCACGACTGTAAAATGCTCTAATGTTCAGAAAACACAGCTTCACTCTTTTCAGCCTCCGTCTCAAACACTTGGTTTCAGCTCCTGACAAACTGTTCGACACACTTTGTTCAAATGTCACATGATGAATTCCTGACGAGGTGTCTCAGGAGCTTCTGCGTCTCTTGTCCCTTTAACAGACTTTTTAACTTTGCAGAAGTTGTGTGAATATTAGAGTCAGGCTTGTCGACAGAAGACGATGGTTTCATTAAAACGGCGTCAGTCAAACCACGAAGAGTAAAAAATTGTAGAAACTATGAGAGAGATTTGAAATGAAGGTTTCAGTCTCTTCGCATCTGTTTTTTCTGCAGGCGTCATGTCTGTCACCCATTTTCTTTTTCTACTTCTTGTTTTTAATAAATCAACGTTTCTACCTCATCAACAACCAAACATAAAAAAATATTTTATGAATATTTTGTAAATTCAGTTTTTTTTATGCACAAATTGAAAATGCACATAACAGGAGGATGTAAAACGTGCTTGTGGAAACAGTTTGTCTTTCTTTGGTTGTAAAAGGAGAAAAAAGTATAAATCTGGTGATGTCATCAGAGTTTCGGTAGATGTAGACAGCCTGTATTACACTTAAGGCGTCTAATAAAAGATGTTATTGAGTTGCATTATGGGAATTGCAGGGCCGAGAGCTCGACTGATGCAGGATATCTGATGCCTCAGGTTTGGCTTTTTGAGATCACATATCCAACCTTTTGATAACAAAGTGTATTTTTGATTTTAAGAACAAAAAAATATTCTTTTGGACGTTTTGTTTTCGCTCTGAGCCTCTCTTCTGATTGGCTGATGGTTTCCTTAGTGACACACGCTGACTGTACATGTGTGACATCACAAAGTTACTGAGGTCCTGACGGCCCATCGAGGCCACGAGAATGTTTCGATACCGTCGCAGTTTGTACGTTCTACAACATGAGACCTTTACATTGAATCCGAATAGTTTCATCTCTCACTCACTCACGTTATCTAAGATTCAAAAACGCTCCTCGCTCTCTGATTCGCTCCAATCTAGAATCTCGACATGGCTCTTCTCCATCACTGGCTGAGTTCAAACCCACGAGCGTCCACTGCGTAATTTCGTGTGACGCAGAGGAGCGGCAGCGTCGCACACGAGGAACTGCTGCTGCGGGACAGACCGGTCCTGAGCAGGGACAAAGACAAAGGTCTTAAAGTGGCGACAACGCTCCTGATGTGTGTGTGTGTGTGTGTGTGTGTGTGTGTGTGTGTGTGCCACCCGCCCATGGCCCCAGACAGGCTTTTGTCAAAGTGGGTACACGGGTGGCGACACACAGCAGCTGACAGAAGGACGTGACACAGGAGTCTGTTTAGGGAGGTGACAGGAATGTAGTGACCCACAGAGGAATGTCAGCCGGACGCTCACAACACTAATAAGGCCGCTGTGTGTGTGTGTGTGTTTGTGCGTGTGTGTGTGTGTGTGTGTGTGTGTGTGTGTCTGCAGCAGGTGGAGGAATGTGTGACTGGTTTTGTTGCTCTATCTCTCAGTTTGCAGGTGCAAGGCCGAAGCTGTGAGACTCAAACACACGCGGCCTCGCTGTGGCCTGAGCCCCCGTTTCTCATCGCTGTCAGACCCCCGAGGTCTCGAGGAACTGAATGACTTATCTGTGCTCTCTGTGTTCCAGATGGTGCTGCTGGCGCGCTGCGAGGGCCACTGCAGCCACACAACCCGCTCCGACCCCCTCATCTCCTTCAGCTCGGTGCTCAAGCAGCCCTTCAAGAGCACCTGCTCCTGCTGCCGGCCGCACACCTCCAAGCTGAAGGCGGTGAGGCTGCGCTGCTCCGGCGGGACTCGCATCACGGCCACTTACAGATACATCCTCGCCTGCAACTGCGAGGAGTGCAGCTGAGCAGGGAGCGGCGCCGTCCAAACCCTCAAGACTCTGAAGACCCAGCATTTTTCTTGGCCTCCGACGTTAATCTACAGCTTTCCAGAGCGTTTCGGTTGATTATTGGATCAGAGACTTGCCCCAGAGGACGGCAGCTCAACGTGCTCGTTGAAATGTTGGGAGTGACAGTTTGGAGCGATCGTACCACCCTCGCACAGGCCTCAGCATCGACCTGCAGCCCAGGGACTCACACGCAACATCTATACCCTCTCCATTATGTGCATTCAATCAGCGTAAATCATCAGAAGCATACTTCTCCAGCACTCGAGGCCAAACACCACAAACTGCTGCTCCCAGGAGGCAGCTGGAGACCCTCCTCACTGCAGAGACGCAGGCCTCCATAACACGCAGGTCTGTGAACCACAGTCTGAGAGCTCATTACAAATATCTGCCACAGGCTCCATTAAAGCTCCAGCGTGCGTTGACGACAAAATACAACACGGCTCGTTAAAAAGCAACATGGGAAAGGACGAGGCCCGGGGAGAAGGAGCGGATCCACATGTGGCGGAGCGATAGAGGGGCACCTGCGCTTATTCACCCAGTAATCTTTGACGCTCTTTCATCTAGCTGTGTAAAACACGAGCGGACAGGAGAGCTCATGATGACAGAAGGTTCTGTCGTCCTCTGGGTGGCGGCGTGGACTCAGACTGTCGAAGCTATCAGTGTTGATTTGAAATGTAAACTGTTCCTGTCGACATTATAGAAACTTTAGCTGCGATCAGGAAACTGCTGCTTTTTGCCTGTGGTGTATTGTTACTAACGACACGTCCAGTGGTTCCTCTTGTCGCTCTACATTCGTCTGTAACCAGGACGTCAAACTGTCGGGCTCAAACGTCAGCAGCCCGTCAGACATCAACGCATTAAAAACTCATTCAAACTTCACGAAAAGGAAAACTTTGAATTTGAATAAACAGATTTTTATGTGGAAGCAGAGAAACGTCACAATATCATATTTCTGAAATTGAACCTCCTCCTGAAAACTTCATCTTGAAACTTAGAGTCCACAGAGTTTATGGTGTTTAAGTGTTTGGAACATCTGTCTGACTTTATGTGGTTTGAATTCCTCTCTGTGAAACAACCAGAAGATTAGTTCAAGTTGTGCTCAGATTCAGACACAGAAGATAATCCATGTGTCCAATGCTCAGGAGATTCAACACAACCCGGCTGCTTCAAACAGAGTCGGTGACGTCCAGACGGCAAACGCTCGAGGACGTCGACAGTAATCAGTGGAGGCGGAGTGGAATCGATCACGTGTCATCCGTCAGTCACAGAAACCAAGAGGGAAGAAAAGTGAGAGATGAAACATCAGGAGACTTTCTGGAAAACTCAGAGAAGATCATTCAAACCAAATAAACTCAGGTTTTCACAGTAAAACGTTTCGATCAGTCGAGTTTTAATTGAGAAGTGTAGTTTCATCAGCTCTGACTCGTCAGCAGATAGAAGATCAATCCAGATTACACACACTTCCTGTTGATGGAGTTCCTCTTCACTGTTTCTGTTTGTTTACATCAAACCGGAACGTTTGTTCACAGAATCGGTCCCGAGACGTTCTGTTTGTTCACGTGCTGTGTTTATGTGTGAACAGCGTTTCACCTCCACTCCTCCATCATTTCTGCATCGTTGAGAACATAAGACGAGACGTTGAGTTTCCAACGACCAGATGTTAGCAGCTGTTAGCAGCCACCAGCAGATGTGAGGGACAGAACTGTGCATCTTAGCGCCATCAAGTGTTTTGGGCTCGTAATCACTGATACAGGCCGAACTTGAGAGTACGCTGAGGCTAAAGGTAAATCTGACTACTGGCTTGTATGGCAGCACTAGGAAAGTACTAGGAAAGTACTATGAAAGTACTAGGAAAGTACTATGAAAGTACTGTGAAAGTACTATGAAAGTACTGTGAAAGTACTGTGAAAGCCATGTGGCCTGCTCAGTGGATCAGGCATCATAACCTCTGTGCCTTTTAAACTGAACTGACCAGCAGCTGATCAGATGTAAACAGAGCAAAGAAGAAGAATCAGGTTTGACGTATAAATACATTAAACAGTCGTGATGATGGATGTGATTAAAAGTTGAGTGTGAATTATTCTAGAACATCATCCATCAGAGCTGCTTCCTCCACCAAAGACCAAGAGTCAACTTAAATTCAATTCATCAAGATCCAGGATTTATTCTCTGACAGATCAGTGACCATGTTTGTCTTCGTCCCTCCTCTGAGTTTGGTGGAAATCCGTCCAGCAGTTTTTGTGTGATCCTGCAAACTAACAAACCAACTCAGATTCAAACGTTAACAACTCGGCCGAGGTCGTTTTTGTGGCGTTTCTTTGCTTCCGTTGACAAGAGAAGAAAAGATGGTTATCAAGTGAAGATGTGATCTTCACTGTGGTGCAGTAAAGCTGAGTGTGAATGGACAGAGTCAGTGAAGGAGAAGAATCATCAGCTGCTTCACGTCTGTGTGGATTCATCCAGTGCCCCCCCCCCCCCCATGTGAAACAACCCTCAGCACGCTGCTCTGTTCTGCCGTCGCCTCAGTGACGCCTGCAGCTGACTGCACGGCCGCTTCACCCAATAAAAATGGTTTTCCCTCCTCGGAGGTCAATCTGTGCTGTCTCCTCTCACTGAGCGTCTCCTCCATCAACACACACACATCAGGGCAGAGGAGGTTTTCTGACTCATGAAGCAGGAGGTGCAATGATTTGTTAACAGACAAACTGACGTCATCAAAATGAAACACCAAACGTGAGGCTGCGGAGACGACACCGTCCTCACTCCACTGAGACAGCTTAGTGAAAGGACTTAAAGGGACTTTGACAGAGGTGATGAGACAGAGGAGACAGAGGACAGACTGAAATCTCAAACATCCACCAGTCAAAATTAAGTTTTGTCAGTTAAAGGGATAGTTCACCCAAAAATGAAAATTCACTCTTTATCTACTCAGCACTATGAGGGACGGGGATGGGGGACATGGACGGGGGGGGGGGGCGGGGGCGTGACAATAACACAACATCCTCCATACTGCTCATTGTGTTATCAGTCTGATGTCTTCCTCAGAGCCGTGGTCACTCTCGCCCAGGGGTCACCGTGACGGACGCTGTTCACAGAAGTGTTGAGTCGACTCGAACACTTCACCCTTCCTCCATCAGGTGAACTATCCCTTTAAGATAAGAGACATAAACAGCTTCATTCACATCCACTGGACACGTGGGATTGATTCTGGAAACAAAGCTGTTGACAGCCAGCGCCCCCTGCAGGATTCTACACTGCAGAGCACCTGACCTCACACATCATGTGCAGGTCGGCAGCAGATTTACAGTTCAACACTTGAATCTGTTTAAAACCACGTCACAGTTTGTTGAAGCTCAATCATTGAAATTTGACATATTTCTTATAAATCCTGAACCACCTGAAGTAAAGGTTTTCCATTAAATCAAAAATAGACATAAAGCATTTACATGTAGAACAAAGAAGAAATGAATGAAGGAGCAGATGACCAGTTATTTTTGCAGTGAAGTTAGAGACCATGGAGGCAAATTAAGGAAGTTAACGTAATAAATGAAGTTCATTTATAAAGTACTTTTCACAGATAAGAGTCGCAAAGTACTTCACTGAGTAGAGTTACACAAACACACGAAAAGAACAATATAAAAATGACTTTTCCGAGCTGAATTGGTTTTTAAATGGATCCACAGAATCAGTAAACATTGAGCATGTTCCATACCTGTGGTTTGAAGAAGACATTATTTATTCTGAGAGAACAGAAGCTTGTAAAAGTCTGAGTTCACGACACTGAGCTGAAGCTTTAAGTGACGGTCCGGCTGCTTTCAGGAAAATGTGGATTTAAGTTTTTATTTCAACACTTCCTCTTCTGGAAACTTCCCATTTATTTATTTTGAAACTTTATTAGAATCTTTAAAACAGACTCAGTTTATTAATTCAACCTTCAACAACACAAACTGTCTCAGCGAAGTCCAGGAGGCTGCTGCCCCCTGCTGGGCAGCTGCTGTCCTCACACCTGCAGCTCCGATTTAACCTCATGATGAAGACGAAGAGGAAGAGGAAGATAAAGATGAAGATAAAGATGAAGATGAAGATGATATCCAGGACAACATATACACATGAAACATACATTCATACATGAAACATACATACATGAAGCATATACACATGAAACATACATACATACTTGAAACATACATACATACATGAAACATATATACATGAAACATATATATATATATATATATACAAACACACACACACATGAAACATACATACATGAAAAATACATACATGAAACATACATACATGAAAAATACATACATGAAACATACAAACATACATACACACACAGATGAAACATACAAACATATATACATGAAACATACAAACATACATACACACACAGATGAAACATACAAACATATATACATGAAACATACAAACATACATACACACACAGATGAAACATATAAACATACATACACACACAGATGAAACATACAAACATATATACATGAAACATACAAACATACATACACACACAGATGAAACATACAAACATATATACATGAAACATACAAACATACATACACACACAGATGAAACATACAAACATACATACACACACAGATGAAACATACAAACATACATACACACACAGATGAAACATACAAACATATATACATGAAACATACAAACATACATACACACACAGATGAAACATAAACATACATACACACATAGATGAAACATATAAACATACATACACACACACACAGATGAAACATATAAACATACATACACACACAGATGAAACATACAAACATATATACATGAAACATACAAACATACATACACACACAGATGAAACATATAAACATACATACACACACAGATGAAACATACAAACATATATACATGAAACATACAAACATATATACATGAAACATACAAACATACACACACACACAGATGAAACATACAAACATATATACATGAAACATATAACCATACACACACACACAGATGAAACATACAAACATATATACATGAAACATACAAACATATATACATGAAACATACAAACATACACACACACACAGATGAAACATACAAACATATATACATGAAACATACAAACATACATACACACATAGATGAAACATACAAACATATATACATGAAACATACAAACATACATACACACATAGATGAAACATACAAACATATATACATGAAACATACAAACATATATACATGAAACATACAAACATACATACACACATAGATGAAACATACAAACATATATACATGAAACATACAAACATATATACATGAAACATACAAACATACACACACACACAGATGAAACACACAAACATATATATATGAAACATACACACACACACAGATGAAACACACACACGGAACATACATGTCTCCTCCATGTTAACAGCAGCATCACACTGATCCTCCTCCCTGTCCCTGCTCCACTCTGAGGGGGCGGAGTCAGGGCGGTGCGCAGTCTTTAAACAGATGCGAAGCGGAGCCGAGCGGAGGAGACACCGGGACCAGCCGAGCCGAGCCGAGCCCAGCCGAGCCCAGCCGAGCCTAACTGAGCCCAACCGAGCCGAACCATGACGGAGCCCAGCGACTCGTACGATGTGATAGTGGTCGGCGGAGGGATATCAGGTGCGTGCTGCGTCAGGAAACTTTACTGTGCGCTGCGGTTCTGCAGAGAGAGAAGCGTGTGTGCGTGTGT
Source organism: Paralichthys olivaceus (assembly GCF_024713975.1). Taxonomy (NCBI): domain Eukaryota; kingdom Metazoa; phylum Chordata; class Actinopteri; order Pleuronectiformes; family Paralichthyidae; genus Paralichthys; species Paralichthys olivaceus. The sequence continues at coordinate 1,267,960 of NC_091102.1, read as the reverse complement.
GTGCGTGTGTGTGTGTGTGCGTGTATATGTGTGTGTATATGTGTGTGTGTGTGCGTGTGTGTGTGTGTGCAGACCTGTTGCACCAACAGTGTGTGTGGATTAAAGGACTGTTTGGATGAAAGCTCAGTTTTCTTCCTCGTGGTGTTTGGTTTTAGTTTCTCTACCTTCCTGTCCCCCTCCTCTTCTTCCTCCTCTTCTTCCTCCTCTTCTTCCTCCTCTTCCTCCTCTTCTTCCTCCTCTGTATCTCCCACCAGCAGCTAATCAGCCACAGCTCACCCAGTATTACATAAGAGGAAGGTGTGTGTGTGTGTGTGTGTGTGTGTGTGTGTGTGTGTGTGTGTGTGTGTGTGTGTGTGTTGCATCCATAAAGCTGTCATGTGACTCCACCTGTCTTGTTTTACACAAACCCTGTCACTAAAGTTTGACTGTGTGTGTGTGTGTGTGAATATATGTGTGTGTGAATATGTGTGTGTGTGTGTGTGTGTGTGTGTGTGTGTGTGTGTGTGTTGATTCAATCCCACATGTTGTAGCTTTTGTTATTTTCTCTTTATGTGTATTTCGTCTTCGCTGCTGTAACGAATGAGACAAATAAAGTTTTAATTATTTTTTATTTAATGAACAGTGAAACACTCCCTTCATGTTATTGTGATGCTAAGCTAGGCTAATCTCCTCCACGTCATGTTAATGTGAAGACATGTTTAATGTTAGTGTTAAGTAGTAACTCAGGTTAGAGTCTCCGGGAAATAAAATAAGTCAATGCAATGTCCTCTGAGGTCATGGAGACAGTGTGTGTGTGTGTGTGTGTGTGTGTGTGTGTGTGTGTGTGATGTTCACCTCCTCCAGCCACTTAAAACTACATGTTAATTGCAAACTAATTATTAAATTGCTGCATTTCCCCTCAGTAATGATGATGATGATGATGATGATGATGATGAAGCAGAGGAAGAGAGTCCCTGCAGGGAAACAGGTTTGAGTTTCTTGTGGAAATACCAAAGCTTCTGTTGACGTCATGTTAAGTAACACTTTATTTCCTGTGACATGGGAGGGGGGGGGGGGGTAGATGCACTGTACCCATGCAGAAACATGTTTTATTTTGGCAGTCTGTGTTTTACTTTGGCGGTCTGTGTTCTCAGACAGTCGTCGTCGGTGCTGCAGAACTCCAGAGATCCTCCTTATTTGATAAGACTGATTCTAGTGTGTGTGTGTGTGTGTGTGTGTGTACACACACTTTAACCTGCTGTGACACTCACACACGAGCAGACTCTCGGGTACAAAGTGCAGCCGCAGGATTCAAACGTCCGTCAGCTGGTTGTGTCGAGCGATGGCGTCCGGCCCGACAGAGACTGAAACCTCCGTCCTCCCTCGTCCTCCCTCGTCCTCCCTCGTCCTCCCTCGTCCTCCTCTCTGACCGCTGTCGTCTCTCAGACAGAGAAGAATTTGGGTCAGTGTCAGTTCAAATACCAGTCACATCCCAAAACAAATGCTGGGGAGGGAAGTTAATGTAATAACGCAGCCTGGTGTCACATTAGCTTGTTGTAATTACACCATTTGTTTATCATGTGGCCTTTACTGGCTCACAATGAGCCCCACACATAACAATCACTGTCAGTGACGGGAGGAGAGGGAGGCGAGGGAGCGCCCGTCTCTCCCTCCTTTTCCTCCCTCTGCCTGCAAATGCAATTGTGGTCTTCCAGCCTGGCAGCCGCCCGCACACCAGCAGGACCGGCGCGACCCCTCGAGGGGCCGCCAGCACTTTCTGAGAAAACGCTAAACGCTTGTGACAGCTTGTTATCAAACCAGCAGCAGAGAGGATGCAGAGGAAGGAGGGGGAGGAAAGATAGGGAAGAGAAAGGAGGAAGCACTTCCTCTTTGTTGTGGTAGGAAGAAATAAGTGGTGAGAGAGGAAGGTCGGAGCGTCTGAGAGCTGAGGAAACCAGTGTTTGTGGGAAAGGGAACTTGATGTGAGAAGTTTCACCGGCCTCGTCGCTCCTGAGCTGAATAACAATCACAGCTCCGCTCAGTAAACTGTGCAGGAGGCGATTCAGACACTCGCTCACTGAGCCGAGGGCCGACAGACTCCCTGACCCCCCCACTGACTGTCACTCAGCGGTAAAGTGAAGTGAGTTCTCAGTTCTCTTGAGATGTTTTCGCAAGAAAAGATGAGAAGGTGGATTTGGTGACGTGGCTCAAGTCAGGAGGTGTCACTCACAGACGTAAACAGCTGGCAGCTCCTTCAGCTGAGCTTCGGAAACAACTCTGGTCCCGTTGTTGTTGACGACATAACGATGGTCCGTCCTGTTCCACCTTTCGATGACGTGCATCCTCTGAGACGACACCGTGGGTCTGCTCGTGATACCTGAACGCCCCTGAAGCAGTCGAACCCTCGTCTTCTCGTTTCCATCGACACGGCCTCGATCCTGCTGCACTTTCTCCGCCCAGCTGTGCAAACACCAGCGCACTGAGCCGCCCGATCTCGTTATTAGTCCAACGCCTCGTGTGTAATTGTGTTTGTCTTGTAGGTGAAGTCGTGAGAAACGTGCAGCTGTAATCTCAGCTGGTTTTTTTACTAATGATGACACTGTGAGAAACGCTCCTGAGGCTGATGGAGGTTTGCACATCTGGAAACTCACACATCTGGAGCTGCGATAACACAATAATAATGAAGATATGTTCCTGCTCAGTGTTTGTCGGACAGATTGCGGCGTCTCTGTTGCTGAATCCAGTGTTTGCATAGAGGTGAAGTGTGAGCTGCCTTTATGATTCTGATATTTATCAGTCCACCGCCGGGAAGTCCCTCTGCCGCATTTTCACTGTGAACCAACAGAACCAGGGTTCAGTTTGATCCGGACCCAGAACACGTCTTCTGGTCGGACTCTGGCTGCTGTCGCCTGGAAACAGAGTTCAGTTGCTCAGTTGAGATCAAACATCTACAAGTGTTTTGGTCAATAAGTCCATTATCGGCCAGGTTCTTCTGGAAGTTTCAGACGTATCAGTGTGTGTGTGTGTGTGTGTGAATACTCATGTTGAATTGTAGAGTCAAATATGAAAGAGAGTCTCACACACACACACACACACACACACAGTATCCAAATGTTCTTGCCAAGTGGTTCCACCTTAACAATTACTGTTGTCAAGGAAACTGCCTGATCCTGCACAGAGGATGAAAAGAACTGTGTGTGTGTGTGTGTGTGTGTGTGTGTGTGTGTGTGTCAAAGCTTCCAGCACCTTCAGGTCAAACTGTACCACGACTGTAGAACCTGGAGGTGGAGGAGACGAGCAGAGGACAAGACGTGGAGGGACACATGCAGCTGTAGAAGGAGGAGACAGATTTACTTTACATTATTGAACCGAACATTTCCGGCTCCTTCTTGTAAATAACGCAGCAGCCTCATGTTGCTCTAGATGCAGAGGATGAGCCGAACAGACTCATCACAGATCCACAAAGAATCACCAGAGAGAACATCTGATATTTATTGAAGTGTTTTATTTACAGAACGTCTTGTAGAATAATAATCACAGGGATTTCACTGAGCAGAGACAGAACTCCTCGATGTTGTAACAGATTTAAAAGACTGTTGAGCCAACTCACAACGAGATGATGCATCTCCAGGGATTTATCCCACGACAATAAATTAAATACTGAACAACATCAGCCCTCTTAATATGTAAGATTTGTTTTTATCGAGATTTATTCATTAATTTCAGGAAATCTGTGAAAATTAAAATCACACAATGTTCAGGAAAGAGAAAGTAGTAGGACTTGAATGTGTCCACGTCCAGCAGCAAAGTGACGAGAGGGAAACACGATGAAACACATCAATGGAAACAGAAAACAGATGGAATGTGTAGAAGATGAATTCAGCTCGGTGAACGTGGCGAGGACTCATCTCTGACGGGTCCATCCATCTGTCACCTTTTCTGTTACGTTGCATCTCTTGTCTCTCAAACTTTCACTCTCTGATCTCACTGTTGATCTCCACGTCGACTTCACGCTTCGTGCACAGATTCACTTCTGCCATGCCATCTACCCCCCCCCCCCATCTGATCCCTCCTTAAATGCATCTGAACAAAGGAGGGGGGGATGAATGCGCTTCAAGGCCGCTGCGTCTGTTTGATAAATATCCAGCGTGTGTTTATGTTCAGAGAGTCTCCGTCAGTCTGACCTGAAAACCTTTCTCCTCTTTAATGATCTCTGCATGGCCGGGGGATGAGAGGACAATGTTCAGGGTTCACAGTTTCCATAATTGCTCTCGTTACAGATCTCCACTTCCTGCTCTTGCTTTTCCCGCCACTGGGATCGTCTGCCCCGCCCCTGATCTGTTGTACCTGTGTCTCGTCCTCGTGTGTTTAGTGAACGCAGGAAGTTCCTCCGCTTATGGAACGAAATGATTCTTTACACACTGATGTGTTTCCGTGAGAGAGTCCGTGCTCTTTATGTCACACCTTCTTTCTGTGTCTGTGTTTCTGCCCCCCCCACTGCTCCAGTCGGTTTCAGTGGAGTCTTATTGAGTCGATGGTTCCGTGCGGTTCCTTCCTCCTCTTCTGTTTCATGATGGCTGAGTGGAGGTCAGACAACAGGAGCGAGTGATGAAAGCTTCATTCTGATCTGTTGCTCGTATCGACTCGAGTCTTTTATCGTGAAGAAACAACTCAATTAATTCAAACAAGTTTCCAGATCAAAGCAGCGTCCAATCAGGAGGCTGCTCTCCTCTGACTGCTGAAGGCACAAACGAGAAACAGACAGACGCTCTTTGTTTTCCAAGACAGACGCTGACCTTTGGATCTGAGTGCAGGTAATAGCATCAATTTAACAGGAGGAAGATTTGTGAGCCTCTCGGATGCTCTCTCTGAAGCCTGCTGGGGGGGGGGGGGGATGCTCAGGGACTGGAGGCTGGAGTTGGGTAATACAAGACCAAATATACTAAAGCTAATATAAACCCTGCCGGCCTTAACGGGGTTAAGCGGGATTTGGATGGAGGGAGTCAGAGGTTCTAGATGTGAAGCAAACAAAGGAATTTAGGGCGAAGGCCAGAAAAACATCTGCACAGATGTGGGCGCCTGCCGAGGCCGAGTGCGGGGGCGGCGGCGTCCTGCCGTCTGTTACCAGTCGACTCCTGTGATCGTCAGTTTCAGCTGGAGCTTGATTCAGTGTGGAAGAGTTTCCTCAGAGCAGAGTCCTGACTTCAACCAAACATGAGCGGAGAAGAGGAAGGAGCTGTTCACCACACTTCACGTTCACTTCAGTCATTCACAGTTCTACTGTTCCAGGATCAGCATGAAACTCTCCAGATTAAATCATCTCTGAAGAATGTGGTGAATATTTGACTCAGATAAAAGTTTGTGTTTGTTACCAAAGAAAATCCGTCAACTACATCGATCAACAAATGTTGAACAGTCCCATCAGTTTCTACCAAACGTCCACAGACCACATCTGTAAAATGAAGCTTCTCATTATGACACATTTTCTATCTGATAAAGAACTGACATTAACGTCCGTCATTTTTCATGTAGCTACAGATTCATTTACTATTTTGAGCAGGTATTAAAAACCTACTTTCTCCATTTCAACCTGTTCTAGTTTCAGTTCGCATTGTTTTCCCTTCAAGATATTCTTCCTCTAAATACTAGACTTTATTATTTGGGACTTTCTAAAAAAAAAACTAAAGAATCTAGGACCCGTAAAAAGAAGCGTTACCACGATATAATTTAAAATATGTTTAAAAAAGTAAAGAAAGTAAGTTTGTGCTCTAGAACTGAATCTCTGTGCGTCACTGTCGGACCTCAGTTCTGCTCTTGTGGCCGAGTGGGATCAAATCTCTGCAGCCAGATTCTGGAACCTTTGTGCAAACTGCGTCCACAAACTTGTGGCCGTTTGATGTGTTAGTAAGTGATGTCTTGTGTGAATCCCTTTAGAGTTGTGTACTCGTTGCTCTGCCCTCACACGGTCAGCTGACACGTTTCTCGGCCCGTTCCTACAAAAATGTGCCCCTCCCCCTGCCCTCCCACCCTTCCCACAGCTCCTCGACTTCCAGCCAAGTCAGTGGAAAAAGGCAAATGTTGGGTGGTTGGACTTTAGGTTCGGTAATCCTGTTTTTAATCCTGCTCAAGAGACGCCTGAGGGAAAATTATTCAAACAAAACAAACGGATGATTTTTCAGTTTCTTCTTTTCTCTACTTTCTAAATCATCCCTTCATACTTCTCCGAAAGCTTCGTCACGTAGACTCACACAGGATGAAGTGCGTCTTTGTACTGAAGCTGTGGCACCAAGCAAACTCTGTCCTGACGTGTGACAGCCTCTGTGTCTGTCCACTTTACAAAGGGAATAGAGAAGTCTGTGTCTTCACTGTCCTCTGTGTCCCTCTGTCCCTCTGTCCTCTGTGTGCAGGGTTAAGTGCAGCCAAGCTGTTGAAATCTCAAGGACTGAACCCTGTGGTGCTGGAGGCCAGGAATCGAGTCGGGGGTCGAACCTTCACTGTGCAGGTAAGAGCCCCCGCTCTCAAACATCCCTAATATTAATAAGTAGAACGTCACTGTCGCTCACACCAGTAAATTAAACACTCACAGACATCAGTCGTCAGGTTTTACTGTTGAAACTCAAGTGCTGGAATGTGATTATATTTTATATTTTTCATCTTCCTTGTGTTTGCATGTTCTTTGTGTGTTTTTCAGAATAAGGAGACAAAGTGGGTGGATCTGGGCGGGGCTTACATCGGACCGACTCAGAACCGCATCCTCCGATTGGCCAGAGAATACAACGTGAAGACCTACAAAGTCAACGAGCAGGAGAAGCTGGTGCATTATGTCAAAGTGAGTGTCTCGGGATGTGGTGTTTTCTTGCTGTTGTGCAGAGACGTGTTTCTTCGGTCAGGCCGTCCTCCGTCAGTCACTTGAATGCAGCACACTTTAAAATGACTTGTAAACCAAACACGAGTCTCACGCAGCTGAGACGGGGACTCGTCCAGCCGCTGCACCAGCGTCGCTCTGACTCTGCTCAGAGAAGACAAGGTAACATCTTGTGCTTCCTGTGATTCCCACATGTCTGCTGAGCAGCATTAGTGACTGCAGATGCTAATCTGAGCCTGAGGGGCTTCTGTAATGCACTTTCTCTTTTCTCTGAGTGGTTGAATGGAGAGTGAAGCAAACAAAGAAGGAAGAAAGAAACGAGGAGACACTGCGGCCATGTTTCTTTGTTCTCCTTGTTCTTTTCTCCATATCTCATTATTGTGTCGTTAACACAGTTGTGTTCTTACCTGATTTGATTTGCTGCCGTGTGTGTGTGTGTGTGTGTGTGTGTCTGTGTGTGTGAGAGAGAGAGATACAGACAGAGAGCTCTTATCTTTTTATCTCTTTCTAGGCTTTGTTCAAGTCAATAAATCTCAACTTCAGAGATGGACTCTGAGCCTGTGGCCGGGGGTTGTGCTCACAGACTCACACACACAAACACTTTCACTGAATTTCATAGAGAGCAGTTTTTATCGCGGAGTACTCACTTCCTGTTCGTGCATGAGGAGGCTGGAGGATGTGGAAATACTTCTACAGCCATGACTCAACACAAAGTTGAATTAAAGACTTAATGAACAGTCAAGGTTATAAAAAGATTTATATGGACGACTTTAAAACCAGAGTCTGAGTGAAAACCTAAAACATCTCCGACCCGTCGAGGCTTGGACTCTACGCGACTCTCCTGTCGATCACAGTGGGGCCTCCGTGAGGCCTCGACTTCCCATAGATGCTTGGATTAGATAGAATTCTGGTTTAGTCAACATCTTGAACTCAGGCAGTTTATTCTGACCCAGTTTGCAGCTCGGCAGAGAGCCGTGGTGTCAGGGTCGCCTGTTTCCATGCACGCTGCAAAAATATTTACTTTCTGTGGCATGTGTCCAAGTTACAGCCGAACGTTGAGAGAGCTTCACGCTGCTTCTCTCAGTGCCTCCTGCTGCCATCCTTTACCCATGATGCACCTGACCGTCCATGTAGAGGACGAGGTGATTCATCAGACCAGGGCTCGTTCTTCCATTTCTCCTTGGTCCCGTTCTGATGAAGGTTCTGATGAACCACCATGAGGTTTATCGAGTCTCAAGATTCCCGAGGGCTGAGACGAGCGTGAGCTGTTCAACTCCGCCCGACCGCCACCCCCATCAAGTTGAATTTTCTTTTCTTTGGAGGCGGGGACAGCGGCTGATGCTCCCGTCCTCGTGGCGTAGTTTTTACTTGTCCAAGTTTCGAGACTAAAGAACGACATGAACATCAGTGAGCCTGTCGCAGCTCCACCGTTCTTCTCGTGTGTGTTAGTTGACGATCGGCAGGGAACACAAGACACTTTCTAAGAATCCACATCGAACTGTGATTTCACTGATGTAACACTGACCCGCTCCTGCACAGCTGTGAAATGTCACCATCGTGACGACCGGCGCTCACAAGAACAATGAATGTTTGGTTGAGAGACTTTTAATTGGAAGGAGCTTGTGTTGTCAGGCGCCGCCCGAGCTCTGAATCCGTCCACGCTGGTGTGAGGGAGCTCCTGTGTGAGTGCGTCTCTTAGCTACTATCTCTGCTGGATCCACTCAAAGACCTGACACAAACACACACACACACTCACACACTCACACACACTCACACACACTCACACACACTCACACACACACACACACACAGAAGCATGCGTGCCACTCGTAGCTTCCTGGCTGGTTACCATGGCAGCGTGTCTCATGGAAAGCTGCTCAACCCTATCAGCGTCAGCCGGCGTATTCGTGTGTGTGTGTGTGTGCATACATGCAGTGTGTGTGTGTGGTCCTGTGTCTTCAAGCTGCAGGTAAAATACTGTGAAAGCTCCATCAGGACGTTAGAATGCGATGAAGACGTAAACATGTCCACATGATGCGACTAAGCTCAGAATCAGAACACGCTGTTTACATGTCAGAGTCTTATTCAGATTATCGTCTTAATCTGGTTAATATCAGAATACCTGCATCCATGTTAATGTGTCACATGGTCTGTCCCACGTGTCCTGCTGCCGTAGATATTATACATATTCATAAATATTCACCTGTTCACCAGCTGAGTAAACTCAAACCAGAGGAAGGACCTCGACACACTGAGCTGGTTTAATCTGCAGCCATTGTTATTATTATTCTGCTGATGATCGATTAACGGGCTAATTGTTTGATATGTGGAGGAGACAATTCTCAAGGACCGTTACAGAGACAGAACGAGTTCAACCTGAGTGTGTGTGTGTGAGTGTGTGTGTGTGTGTGTGTGTGTAGTTGGATCAGAGAAGGACCTGGAGCTGCCCAGGGCTGTGATGGGTCCCGCCCAGAGAGACGAGACGTAAACACAGCACGTTAAACTTTTCTTATCTCTGCACAAACGGCCCGCGGGGGAAGAAAGTGATCTGAGAGACAGTGTACGAGGAGCTGGAGAGACAGTGAAGCAGCATGTGTCCTGAGCCATTGTGTGATTAGGACTAGCTTTCTCCCGAGCCGCGGAGCTAATCAGCTTTTCTATGGCAGACTGTAATCCAAAGGGCCAGTGCTGGCTTCCCTTATCAGTCATCTTGCATCTGCAGCTCTCAGCACGGGTTTATTAATGAGGCATCACTATCAGAGATGTGGAAACAGACTCTGATTAAACACTAGACCTGGTTATCAGAGATTGAGAAAGAGCGTCAGATTGTGTCCTCGCTGCACGTTCACACGAGCTGAAGTGAAATGGAGGAACCACAGACGTGTCTAAATATTTCTCTAATGCAGAAATCAGAGTTTAGAATAAAAGACGAGATCTTTAATTATTCAGTCCAGGTTAGGAAACCTAAAATGAGAGGGAGGTGAAAATCCAGAAACACGAGCAGCAAAATGCAAAGAATTCTGGGAAACGTTGGCTTGAGAAGGATTCACCTGCTGGAGGCTGCGTTTCTCTGGGATGAACGACGCACTCGAAGGATCGGGGCTTTGTATTTGTATTTGGTCTCCGAACGCAGCCCCTGAATTTACTGTACGAAGGTGAACGAGGCATCTCGGGCGATCGGGACATTTTGGATTCACTTCCTGGAGCGGTCATGTCGTCCATCTTTAATTTACGGTCTACGTCCTCGGAGCTCAACAGGATTAATCAGCATGTGTGGCTGCAGGGGGCGCTGTTGCTCAGTCTCGTGTGTTTTCATACAGATTCTGATTCAGTAGAAGATTCGACACAGAATCCTCACGTGGAGCTTCAGCTGCTCTCAGATCTCTGGGATCAGAATATAAAGATGAGCGTCACAAGATAAACGTGTGAAACACAGACGAGCGTGTGGCGTCTGAAACTGTCGTCCATTCTTCAGCACAGTGACTCGTGTGTTCAGTCCAGTGAAGCTGAGTCGCTGAAGTGGACGCAGATGCTGCTGCAAACACACACACACACACACACACACACACCTCCCCCCATCCGCCCATCCTCCTCCTGTCTTCACTCGGCCGGCGTCTCCATGGTGACAGACCTGTTGTTCTTTCTGTTTGTGTCTCTTGAGTTTCAGTTTGATAAGAACCAAACGGTGCGAGTCATTAGAAAGTGGAGTCCCGTCAGGATTGGCCGTGGTGATATTTGTCAGGTAATAAGAAGCCGAGCAGCAGCAGGCGTCCGTGCGGTCGATGGACAGTGACGTCGTCATGGCGATGGATGTTACATCAGACCTGGTCGTAATTAGAATGGAGCTGTTTCTTGTTCTCCTCCTCACAAACACAGATGACACACGTGCACCGAGCGACTCGTCTTTTATTTCACGACTTGACTCTTTATTGATCTTGATTAACGTCTGCACCGTCAGCTGTGTGGTTGAGCTGAAGCCTGATTTTAAAGCATCACTGAAGCACAAAGCATCCTGGGATAGTTTGTCCTTCGTTCCTCTGGGATAGAAGGACCTATATATATATATATATATATATATATATATATATATATATATATATATATATATATATATATATATAGAGAGAGAGAGAGAGAGAGAGGCTGCTGCAGACTGAGCCACAACAACAGAATCCGAGTGATTCCAGTTTAATGGGCTTTAAAAGAAATGGACCTCTCAATCTGAATGTGAGACACGTTGTCCTGCAGAGACGTTTACAGCAGCTCACACGCTTGAATGAACAGGTGTCGCCCGTTATCTCAAGTGATCGACGGGAAAAAGAAAATGTTCTGGATCAGAACACGTCAGTGAAGAACACGTGGACGTCAGAATCCAAGAAACGCTCTAACGCTGATGAATCGTGTCACAGTTTGTTGGCAGAAGATCTATAATATATTATATTATATATTATAATATATATATATTATTATTATCGGCCAACTTCAGTCTCTGAATTCTTTAACATCTGCATCGACCTCGGTCCAGCTCCACTTTGAGTTTTAGTTCTTGATGGAACCTGAACGGAACCAGTTGAAGAACCAGATCAGATTATGAGGAAAGGATTTATAGAGCGAGTGTTTGCTCTGTGTCAGAGTTTCACTGGCAGAGATCCTCTGATAAACAGAACATCAACTCTCTCGACAATTTCCTTTACGGGAAAAACTCTTGAAGAATTTAAAACATCGATATGTAAAGTGAGCGTGAACATGAAGAATTCTGAAGAGCAGCTGTGTAATCTGCTGTGTTGACTTTAATAACCATGATCCATCATGTATTAGTTAATCAGTTGTGAGGTTGAGAAACAGATCAAGAGTCCGTCACATAAACAACGTGTGGACGCTCTTATCGGGTTTAATGAGCCTGAATCAGGAATTGTTGCACAACCGTTTACCCAGCTGACCCTCGACCCTCTTTACTGCTCATCGTCACGGTAACTGGAGGTAAGGTTAGGTCGGTTTCAAAGAAAATCTCTACTACGTGTAAACAGCCTGAGAAACTCATGTGAATATTTATGTCACAGATTTAATGGTAAACGAAGCTCACGGATGAAGAGTCTTATGTTTCAGGAAGTATTCTTTAATAAAAAAATAAGTTTTTATTTGACGTCCTCACCAGGACGGAGCCGAAACATGATATTGGATTTGATCATGAATGTAATATCTGTTGGAATGTTCTCTGATGATGACGATGTGTGTTGAACAGGGAAAGTCGTACCCGTTCAAAGGCTCCTTCCCCCCCATGTGGAACCCCATCGTCCTGCTGGACTTCAACAACCTGTTCAGGACGATGGACGAGATGGGCAAAGAGGTAAAGTTCTTCTGTTTCTACTCCTCCTCTCTTTGAATTCTTGATCTTTTATTGAAAATATAATCTTATATATTATTCTGTGTGTCAGATTCCCAGGGAGGCTCCGTGGAGAGCTCCTCACGCTGAGGAGTGGGACAAGATGTCCATGCAGCAGCTCTTTGAAAAAATCTGCTGGACCAGGTAAACACGAACCGAGAGACGGAGTCGAGAGACGTTCATATAAAATCATGCTGCAGACGATGTTGGGAAAATTCAAACTTTGATTTTTAGTCCCTCTCTCCGTGTAGCACTGTTCTCCGCTTCGCCACACTGTTCGTCAACGTGAACGTGACGTCTGAACCTCACGAGGTGTCGGCGCTGTGGTTCCTCTGGTACGTGAAACAGTGCGGAGGAACCATGAGGATCTTCTCCACCTCTAACGGAGGACAGGTGGGTCGCTGCACACTCTGAGTGAACCTGAGCGGAGGAGGGTGAGAACTCTGTCCTCCTCAGTCTAACAGGACAAGTTCAGACTCGCCGTGTTCAGGTTTATTTAGCTCCAGTGACTGGCAGGAGAATTCCTCCCACGATGCAACAGTGGAATGCACTGAGAACACAGAGATGTTGAAACTGCCCATATGGAAAAGTTCACCGTCTATTTCATTTTGCGTACGAGAGCTTGGCAGCACTTTTCCCTCCTCTGTCATTCAGCCGTCGTCGGTCTGAGCTTCTCCAAAATAAACTCTCCCTCTGGTTCAGGAAATGTTTAGAGGAATGACGGAGGCTGGATTCAGGAGGAATCAACAGACCTTTATCGGCTTCTCTCCTGAATGTGGGTTTTATTATCGTGGAGGAGTCAGGATCAGACTGGATAGAACAAATGTAACCTGAGAAAATAGATCATAAAAACCAGAGATCCGATCTGTCGGTGGTTTAATCTCATGATGCTGACCGACCCCCCCCCCCCCCATGCTCTCTCTCCGTCCTGCAGGAGAGGAAGTTCGTGGGCGGCTCCAGTCAGATCAGCGAGTTCATGGCGAAGGAGCTGGGAGACCGCGTGAAGCTGCAGTCTCCGGTTTACAGGATCGACCAGAGCGGAGACCTGGTGGTGGTGGAGACGCTGGACAAACAAACCTACACGGTAACGAGCGGAGCACGTCTCCTGCAGCTGGAGAGTAACTAAGTACATGTACTCAAGTACAGCGGCAGACTGGACCTGTCTACTCCACCACAATACACAACTTTATACTCTATTATATTTATTATTGTGTGTACTTTTGATGTCAGATCTCCAGTTGATGGAGTAACTGTGTCCAACATTAGTAGTAGTAGTAGTACCCTGTCACAGTATTTGTATTTGTACGTTACTTATAAAACTATGACACTTCTGAATCACTAACTTCGGCCTATAGAGTTGCTCTGTGCTGCCATCTGCTGGTTGCTAGGTAACCTGCCTTACAGGTGATGCAGCTCACACTGTCTTCTCCCTCTCTCTCTCCCTCTCCCTCTCTCTCTCTCTCTCTCCTCAGGCCAAGTACGTGATCGTGGCGACTCCTCCCGGCCTGAATCTGAAGATGCACTTTAACCCCGAGCTGCCGCCGCTCAGGAACCAGCTGATCCACCGCGTCCCCATGGGCTCCGTCATCAAGTGCATGGTTTACTACAAGGAGAACTTCTGGAGGAAGAAAGGTACGAAGGAAGTCTGAGGTCATGAAACACAGAACACATCCGTCGAGTGACATCACACAGAAGATTTCACATAACTGTCGGCTTTAAATTCATTTTCTGTAAACTCCTTAAAAACAAAAGTGTCTCACAGCTTCTCGACAAAAGACAAACACACAGGAACAAAAAAAAAGTTTGACCTCTGACTGTTTGTGTGTCGTCACTTCTCAGCCTTCAGATTTTATGAATTAACTTAAAAAAACAATGTTAATTTACTAATTAATCCTTTATCTTTAAAAACACACTGACCTCTGAGCTGATTATGTCCTAAAACTCAACGTGTGTGTGTGTGTGTGTGTGTGTGTGTGTGTGTGTGTGTGTGTGTGTCCAGGTTACTGTGGCAGCATGGTGATCGAGGAGGAGGGCGCTCCTATTGGCCTGACGCTGGACGACACAAAGCCTGATGGGAGTGTACCTGCGATCATGGGGTGAAAAATAACTCTGATAATATTATTTCCTGTGATCAACATTAACTTTTATTATTTCAAGTATTGAAGGACGGACGTGAGTGAATCTTTCTGATTTCTCTGCTGAGGACAAACAGTGAGGAACAGAATAAAACGTATTCTCAGAATAAAATAAAAGAGTGAATCGTTTCTCTGCTAGATGCAGTTTTGTGTCGCGTGTCATAATGTGACAGTGTTGTGTTCACAGTGTGTTTGTGTATTTGCCTCGTCGCTGATCATTTTCTTTTGGCCTTCAGATTCATCCTGGCCCGTAAGTGCAGGAAACTATCAGGACTGACCAAAGAGGAGAGGTGGGTCTCACAGCGCAGACGAGACGGAAGATTCAAACTGTCCCGAGCTGCAGGATCCGTTTAATCCAGACTGTTGTTGCTGTTTTCAGGCTGAAGAGGATCTGTGAGATCTACTCCAGGGTGCTGGGCTCAGAGGAGGCTCTGCATGTGAGTTCACCCTCAGACTGGACGTTTCTCACACGTCTCAGCATCAGAGTCATGTGACTCACCACCGCGGGATTGGTTTGGTTTTTACGAGCGTCCGCACCGAGCGTCGCGTGGAGCATCGCTGCTTCACCAGAGTCTTTAACTTTCACTTGTTTGTCGTGTTCTCACTTCGGGGACCAGCCCCACAGTGAACGGTCTCAGCTTCACTGGTTCAAACACTCGTGTCCTGTGTGTTTCAGCCGGTTCACTACGAGGAGAAGAACTGGTGTGAGGAGGAATATTCTGGAGGCTGCTACACGGCTTATTTCCCCCCAGGAATCCTCACCCAGTACGGCAAGTGAGTCTCCTCCACGCCTTCCGTCCTGCAGACAAACAAACAAACCAGTAAAAAGACAAACTAAGAGACTAAGGGACAAACTAGCTCCTCCTGTCCTCCGCAGGGTGCTGAGGGAGCCGGTGGGCAGGTTGTACTTCGCTGGGACGGAGACGGCCACAGAGTGGAGCGGCTACATGGAGGGGGCGGTGCAGGCCGGAGAGAGGGCGGCCAGAGAGGTGAGAGCCACACCCACCTCCAAACCCTTCAGGAACCAGGAGAGAAGTTTAATATTCACGGGTTCAGTGAAACTAACTTACTAAATTAAACTTCATACCAAACGTCAATATTTCAATTATGACATTTCCACTTGTTGTTAATTCAAATTCAAATTTCCAAAAGCCGCCACAGTTTGTAGACACAGCAGTTCTCGAGGTTCATCGATCGTTGGCGGCAGCTTTTAACACATTTTTTTGAAATGATGATGATCAACGACTCGTGCTGCTGTCGTCTGTTGCAGGTCCTGTGTGTTATGGGTAAAATCCAGCAGAGTCAGATCTGGCAGCCGGAGCCTCAGTGTGTGGTGAGAGAAATATTCTAAAGATTTTCAGGAAGTGAAAACCTGGATAAACGTAGCTCACGCTCGTCTCCTCCCTCCCACAGGAAGTTCCTGCTCTGCCCATCGTCACCACCTTCTGGGAGAGGAATCTGCCGTCGGTCGGCGGCCTCCTCAAGATCACAGGAGTCTCCGCCTTCCTGACAGTTGCCACGGCAGCGGGCCTCGTGGCCTACAAGAAGGGCCTCCTCCCCCGGAGCTAAAGCGCTCACGCTCCTCTGCGTCTATGTTCAGAGTGGAGACCTACGTAGGGTAGAGGATGTTATTTCAGAAACGCCCGGTCGGAAGAGAGACTGTTTGAGCTTGTGCACCGTCGAGCACAAACGAGAGAGAGAGAGAGAAACAGATTAAAGATTAAACGTAAAGAGAGAAGAAGAGAAGATTGAAATAATGAAACTAATGAAGAAAAAAGATCTGAATCAAATGACAAATATATATGATTAATATTCCACACATTGCCAATGATATTCCCATGGATCACATCACGTGTGTGTGTGTGTGTGTGTGTGTGTGTGTGTGTGTGTGTGTGTGTGTGTGTGTGTGTGTGTGTGTGTGTGTGTGTGTGTGTGTGTGTGTGTGTGTGTGTGTGTACCTCTGATGATTTTCGGTGCTGATTCTTCTGGACGAGCAGCTGAAGTTGTTTAATTGGATCCAGTCGTGTCACATTTAAACATTTGTTTCCCAAAATTAAAAACCACAGAGGAGATTAAAGATGGTGACATTTTTATTATTTGTGTTATTTTATTGTTTTTATTGTCAACTCGTCCCATGAACAGACAGAACCAGTGACTCCATGTTTAACTCCAGTCTCGTCCTCTCTGCAGAGGTTCAGTGTTTTCAGACGACTGTTAAAACCGTTTTTCTGTGTTGATGTTTATTTGACATCATGTCCTCCTCCTCGTCGTGCTGCTGTAAAACCTCCATAACGTCCCCCGACTTCGTCCCCCGACTTCGTCCCCCGACTTCGTCCCCCGACTTCGTCCCCCGACTTCGTCCCCCTTCAAAGTGCGTCAAACTGAAGCCTTTGTGGAATTTGTGCAGATTTGTGACGTGTGAACCAAAGTGACCCGTGCAGTTGTTTTTATTTTAATGTTGGAGCTCAAACTGGCCACGACTCCATGAAATCCACTTCCTGGTTTTCTTTAAATCCTCATTGGACGAAGCGGAGCCCCCCCCCCACACTCAGCCTTGAGTCAGTTTTATTTATAAAACCAGGAATCTGCCTCAGAGGCCTTCACAGTTTGGTTCAACCGTCGCTGTAGTTTGTTTTAAATGAATCCCATGAAATGGTTCCTGACGACGGCAGCATCAAACATCAGTTTCCAGCTGTTTAAAGAAATATTCTGACATCGTATTAGTTGCTGACGTGTTTCTAAAGAGACACTTGAGACATTATCAGTTTTTATGGGATTAGTTGACTTTCAACATATTTAAAAAAGTTTAAGAATATTTCCAACTTTATTCTTCAGGTAAAATCTGTATTTATCGCCGTGAGCTGCTGTTTGTGGTCGTCTGTGCTAAATGTCGTGAAAAGTAAAAACATTCGAATGTATTTCCTTCAAACGAGAAACAGGAATATGATCATGTGACTGGAGATGTTTTCTCTTCCACAAACTGAGTCCAACAACTAGACTTTGACAAAGTAAAAGAAAAATCCACCCGTGAATCCGTCAGGGTTGAATTTTAATTTTCAATTTTAAACGAACTTCGGAGAAGATGGACGAACAAACGTTGGAACTATTACAACATGAAAAACTGCATTTTATCCACATTGTTAGAAATTTCAACTGCGTCTCACGTTGACTCACAATCAGCTGATCTGAAACCAAGAAAGATAAAAGATAGAATCACAAAGAAACGTCGTTTTAAAGGCGACTGTCGTTCTGTGTTCGAGAGAATCCACTGCTCCAAAGATGTGTGTGTGTGTGTGTGTGTGTGTAATCTGTTGTGCCTTAATAGAAGTCGTGGTGTTTTTGTGTTTCCTCTCAAGTGCCTGTGTGACTCTGACACTCTCTGCCCTTTGCTCCGCCCCCTTCTTGTCCCGCCTGCACTGGAGGTCCGAGGTCAGATCGACCAGGTCGCCGGTTTTAACGCGTTGTACCCGTAGACTGTGTGTAAAGAGGTTTTGTCTGAATCCAGGTGTGTAAACAACGTAAAGAAAGATGGACGACGCGTCTCTACTTCCTGTTGAAGCTAAAATGTCTACGATGCAAACGCTGCCGTCTTGTGTCGATGACGTCACGAGAAGAGTCACGTTTGCACAAAAAATACACGAAATGTTCGGAGAGGAAAAAAAATTCTTTGCTACTTTTAAAATGACTTTAGAAAATGATTAAACGTTCTTGCCGTGCAGTTACTGTCTCTCACCAGTAGGGGATGCAGAGGTTTTGGCTTCACGTTTGGAAGCCGTCATTTCGTCCATCTTTGTCTCTTTTTACAGTCTTTAGTAAAAACTGCGTCGCCTGTGATCGGATTGTTGAATTCGTCAAACTGTTGATCTCTAGTGTGTGTGTGTGTGTGTGTGTTTGCAGTGTGTCTCTGTCTCTGCTTGTTGTGCGATGACCTCATGTCTCCTGCATCTTAACTTTAGCTCCAACTTTTACCCCCTCGCCTCTTTTTCTACTGGTTGTCCTCTCACAGGATCAGATGAAGACGCTGCTCCGTCTGAACCATAAAACTCAAAACCCGAACAGAACTCGAACAGAACTCGAACAGAACTCGAACAGAACTGACGTCCCGTGTGTTTAATCTGAATCTTTAATCTAAAACCTCGTGTCCTTCTGTGTACATGAGCCTCTTGATTCTTCCTGTTATTTGATGTCTGTGATTCCTCAAACAAAGCTGGTGATATTTAAAAAGAAAAAAATGTGAAATAAATCTTTTCCTCGTATCAAACTCTTCCTCTGTGGTTTTCATTATTATTATTATTATTATCATTATTATAAGATGCAGTGACCTCCTGCAGTCGTGTGCGTGGCCACTAGAGGGCAGAAAACCACCGTGTGAGCAGACTGACCACAGATAACTGGTGTCTAAGAAACACGGTTTGTTTCCGCTCTGATTGCTGCAGGAGGAACGTGCACGCTCTCTCTCTCACACACACACACACACACACACACACAGAGGAGTGGGGGGGTTTAATCCTGAACTGGGGTCAATCATGTTGTCATCACTGACTGACTGACTGACACTCCAGGGTTAGTCACTGCACCACTTTACTGTACAACACAATACTGCAGGACTCCATCAGCATGTGCACACACACACACACACACACACACACACACACACACACAGGTTGTGTAGCTGCACACAAGCAGCTTCATGATGCTGGGGTTGCATTTTTTCTTCATTTCATGCAGGTGTCAATACATCTGCATTCAACTGTGCCAATGAGCGTGCACGGACATGCACACACACACACACACACTGTCCTGTGTTCACCAGGCCTCAGCCCTGCTCCTGCTTTGATATGAAATGTGACACTGTCAATTTGCCTCCCAATCCGTCAGGCAGTGGATTGGATTCAGATGCATTGTGGGGGCCGGGCCCTCTGAGCTGTGGCCCAGACAACCACTCACCTCCCTCCACCACCCCACCCCCAACACCCCCAACACCCCCGTTAGCTCCCTCAACGGTGAAATCGTCTGCAATCTCCCGTTAAATGTTCTCGCCCCCAGACTCGGCGTTAGATTGTTTTCCTGTCAGCAGGTGAGGTGGTGGTGCGGGGGGGGGGGGGGGGGGGGGGTTCAGTCTGGTCCCGGGGTGCTGAGGAGACTCTCACTGAAAACAACAGCTGCTGCAGAAACAAACAGTTTCTCTGTGGTTGTTCACAGTGAAGCTTCAGGATCTGCAGCTCAGAAGAACTTTAATGTTGAAGAAGATGTTTTTAGTGAAACATCTGGAACCTCCCCAGTGAGCGAGTGGGCGTGTCTCTGAGGTTTCTACATGTGACGGACGTGAAACTGGAAGAACTCATCTCTCAGGATGAAGAAGAGGAGCCGTACACGTAGAAGACGAAGACGTCCACTTGGAAAGATGAGGAGGTTCCAGATGTTTTGGTGATGAGGGCCGACGCCAACAACACTGATCTTTACAGCAGAGTTTAGACGTCATGTCCCGCCTCCTGCTGCTCTACAGGCCCCACCCCTCGTCTGAATGTTCCATCATCATCTCGGTGCTGGACCATTAGTTTCAGAATGACTCACCGTGACAGTGACGGAGCACTGAAGTGGATTTCATCTGATACAGAACCATCAGAGCCCAGTGACGATCACTCAACCTGTCGGAGCACAGAAAAAAAAGAAGTTGGCGAAGGATGAGATCATCGGAGGGAAAGGAAGAGGAGGAGCGGAAGATGAGGAGAGGAAGAGGAAGTTAAACAAAAAAGTGTCGTCTGTGAATGTGACGCTAATGTGGACGTTCCTGATACCTGCATTCTCTCAATCGAGCAGCAGAGGGCGACTCTGCTGAAATAAGTCACTATCTGTTGAAGTTTACGAGGGGGTGCGGGGGGAGGGGGGCTCTTCATCACGGAGGGAAACATAAGTGGAAAACAGAAAGTCCACCCGGCACTGGGAGAGAGAGAGGGGGAGAGAGAGAGGAGGGGGGAGAGAGGAGAGCGAGGGAGTTTCTAATCCCTGCAGTGACATGACTGCAGTAAAGTCCAACCCTGGAACCTAAATTGTCTTTTTCTTTCACTTTCATTTTCTCTCCGCACGATAAAAGCTGGACTCTGGAGTCTCCTGTCGTCCTGAAGGTCAAAGGTCCCTCACAGACAAACTGCTGGTTCAGACGTGTCCCACTCTGCCTCAGAGGACGGGACCAGCTAATCACAACTCATTCTACCTTAGGCTCCGCAAATACTTTTGATACCGTCAAACACTAAAACACTTTTACTGAGGTTTACTTTTGATATTGCAGTATTTCTACTGAAGTAAAGTGTTTGATGTTTCCTCCGTGTTCCGCTCCATTAACATTAACTGGGTTCAGCAGTGAAACGATTCTGTGAATTCATCTGTTTCTCACGTTGTTTATTATAATTGAATTCCTCTCAGGACGACGCCGTCACTTCCCATCAAAACTACAAATAAACCAAAAGCACAGAGCGATGTTTCTACCACAGGACGTGTCTGTCTCACGCAGGACGTGTCTGTCTCACGCAGACTCGTGTACAGTGGCAGGTGACCTCTGAGTGGACGGCATTAGTCTGCAGATTGAATAATCCTGACCACAGCAGAGACAGACAAGCTTTCTGTCCTCGATGGTAAAACATGATGAGAAAACCTGAGCTCGTGTTTCTCATCATCACAAAGGATCAGTTTAAATCAGAGCCTGAGTGGGCGGAGTCTCAAATCAGTCGCTCACCTTAACTCTAAGTATCTGGACAGTCACAAAACAAACGTCCTGGACGTGGGAGCAGGAGCAGATGTGGAAAGCTGGGAGGATAAATAAGGGGTTGTCATGGTTACAGCCAGCTCTTCTAATATATATTTTAAATCCCCGTCGAGTCACAGTCTGTCGTTCTGCTCGTTTCTGACCTTCAATCATCACATGACCCTCACCCACCTGCTCCCAATTCCCTTATCAGCTACACAGTGTAAATCTAATAATATATCATCTACTGTATAATATATATACAGTATATATATATATATATATTGTACACCTGAACCCTTTCCCTCAGCTAGTTTCATATTTCTGTCTGCTGCAGGTTTTTTCTCTTCTGATCGTCGAACACAGGAAATAATTTAAGAAACCAAATAATGTCGTTAAGGTCCAAATAATAGAAACTGTTTACAAACCCAAACATTCTAATGTCTAAGAAATATACAAACATAACAAGCGAGAGCTCCCACACACACACACACACACACACACACACACACACACACACACACACACACACACACACACACACCTGCCCCCCGAGCCCAACAGATTAATTTCAACTCAATTACGAAACGAAGTGAAATTGTTAAATCAGAACTGTGCTGAGGCCGAACGCGTCCGTCACCTTGTTAATTGAATTCAAACGCTGGAAGTGAGAAACGTTTCCTCGTGTGTTTCATGAAGCACGAGAACCTGAGACGTCTATTTACACACAAACACAGGAACACTGACGATGACGTGTTTGTGTTGCTGTATCTTCTCATGACATCTTGAATTCTTCATTCAAACCACTGCAACATGCATCAGCAGCGTATCGTCTCCTCCTGTGTTTGGTCCTTTGAACATCTGGAGCAGAGACATATCATTGAGAGTCAGACGACAGTACTGGTCCTCAGACATCACTAATGCAGAGGAGACGGCCTCAGGAATTGTCTCTCCCTGTTCACGCATGGCAGCCTAGCTTTCTGTCTCCCATCTCCTTGGCATGACCCCATTCACACGCTCCACTGGACACTGGCATTGTGCAGGAGCACGGCTGATAGCGGCGCCCGCTGAGAGCCTGACCTCCCCTTCCATCCCGACTCACAGGTGGGGCCTGGAGAGTGGGGGGGGGGGGCACCGGGGGGGCGAGTCTCAGAGGGTGGAGAGATGATGGACAAACAGGGATAAATAATAATCAGGGATAAATCTGGTGTTTTAAAGGAAACATATTCTTCAGGTTGCTGCAGGACACATGCAGTGTGTGTGTGTGTGTGTGTGTTCTACTTGTGTCAGTGAGTGGGTAGAAGTCGTTGGTGTGTGTGTGTGTGTGTGTGTGTGGGACTCGTGGTTGTGATAATCTGTTCATGACCTCGCCTCCTCTCTGGACTTTTGGAAAAACACTTTCACTGTTGTCCTGTTTGGAAACTTTCCCCCAAATTCCATTAATCCTTTATTAGTTTCACTGTTGTGACGAGAGAGAGCTTCCACACACACACACACACACACACACACACACACACACACACACACACACACACACACACACACACACACACACACACACACACACACACACACACACACACACTCTCCCCCTGTGTGAAAGGAAGTCATAACCTCGTGTCTCTGGAAGCAGCAGCAGTCACATCCTGCTACAGACACTAAAAGAAGAGCAGTTGGAAAACGAGGCTGAGACGTGAGGATGTTTAGAAATGAGGTCACTTTATCAACGATCCCGACATGAAGCCAAAAGTAAGAAGATCCGAGCGGAGCGTGAATAAATGTCACTTATAGTCGAGATCAGTGTGATTGATCACAACATGCAAGAAACTTTCATCTCACAGAAAAACACACTTTCAATCTCATGTTCTCTTTTAAACAGACGAGGTTCATCTCTGGATCCTATCGGTCAATGGACACCAGGTCACACAGGTCACATGTCCCATCTGTTAACATGGAGGAGGAGTCTATGACTGATGCTGCAGCCGGCCACCAGGGGGCGATGAAGGTATTTTGGCTCCAGTTTTGGTCACTGTCGTATCGTTCATCTTTACGGTCTCTGGTCAGGAGGCGTACGTCAGGCGACGTTCCACGAGAATATTCCGATCAAACACAGAAGTGCACTTGACTCCCTCTTCCTCTGTCTCCCTTCCTCTACCTCCCCCCCTCTCTCCCCCTCCTTCTCATCCCACATCTCTTCACCTCCCTCGGCGGCTCTCTCCCTCCCCTGCCTTCCCTGTGATTGCTCTCAGTGCCAGCTCAGGCCTGACATTTGGTTTCACGCTGCCGGCAGCAGGACGGATAGAAAGTCAGATAGAGGGAGTGACATGGAGAGCGGGGGGGGGGGGGGGGGCAGGAGGAAGGGCCGATAACAAAGGTGACAGGTGCTAATGAAGAGATAAGAAAAGAAGAAGAATGTGAGGTGTAAACCAGAGTAAAGAGGACGAGGAGACAAGAGGCCGACCACGACTCACTGAGGAGGAGGAGGTGGGAGGGGGGAGGGAGGGAAGCTGTTTCCATAGTAACCTGTAGTTGTGTGAGTCTGGGATGAGGCAGGAGGAGACAGGAAGGTGGAGACGGAGATGGAGAGCGGTGTTGTGGTTTAATTGCTGCTCTCCAGCCTAATCTCCCCGAGGCCCCATGAATCCCTAACAGCCTCCACGAAGAAGACAAGACTCAAAACAGTCGTCCAGCGCGTTGACCTGCCGCCTGAGGACGGACTCTCTAAAGCTCGTGAGCCTGTGAGCTAGTGACGGCTCAGTGTGCTGCAGACTGCTGATGACAGATGAAGCGAAGACCAGGACAAGACACATGTTCTGTGTTAAAGACGAACTTTACACTTTAAAGTCTGTGGACAAACGTTCTGCAGAACCTGGACACGTGTCAAAATCTGTCGGTTTAACTACGTCCCGATACGAAGGTTCCGACAAATGTGTCCCTCCAGCCCCGAGCATCAGAGGCTCCACCAGGTGCATCCTTCCCAGACCAACATATCCCATGATTCTTGATCTCCAGAACCACAATGCAGTTTGACCACGAGGTGAAGCAGCGTCTCCGTTGACCGGTCCTGTGAGACGAGCTGTTTGCCCCCGTGCAGCCGACGCTCCATTTGAAATGGTCAGAAACGAATGGCGCTGGGCCCCTGTGGATTTTCCCCTGTAAGGCACTGGACCCAGTGAGCTCGCTGCAAATGAACTGCACTCTCCACATCCTGGCAGGGTCTCAGGCGAACGTGTGTGTGTTTGCGTGCATGCACTGTGCTGTGTGTGCATGCATGTGTGTGGTTTTTAATAGTCTAATTCCCTTCTCAGGGGGCAGAGAGGAGATAAAGCACTCCGAGCGCTCTGAGATGTTTTTACTGCGGTACACACACCAACGGAAACCAAATCCAATCCTTACTCACTGCCTGCCTCCTCTTTGAAGCCCCGGCAGAATGTGTTTGCATATTTCAGAGTGGAATCTCCTCAGCTGCTCTGTTTTCACCGCTGACCTGAATCCCCTGTTGTTTATGCTTTCAGCTCTGTGATTGACCGCCATGTCGTCTCAGAGTGTGTGTGTGTGTGTGTGTGTGTGTGTGTGTGTGTGTGTGTGTGTGTGTGTGTGTGTGTGTGTGCCCAACATTCCCGTATGTTAAATCAAACTGCACCAAATTTCACACATGGAGTTTTTTCCATCCATGACCAGTGAATTCATTTCTGGAAAAACAGTGAAAATGTTGAGAACCACCAACGTCTCACAAAGAGAAAACAATGTCCTGACTTCATCCAACGAGTTTCATGATAATCCGCTCAGAGGTTTTTGTGTAATCCTGCTGAGGAACAGACAATCAGACCACAACTCCAGTGGAAGTAAATCTGTGGAACATAAAGTTTTTGGTAGAAATGTACTTCCACAGTGTTTCTGGCTGAAAGAGAACTTCCTGAATCACCGTCACTGAAGCTGAAGAACAATTTCACCTAAAGTTTTGTCGAGGCAGAAATGTGGGCTGACGTTAGTAGTTTGAAGTAAAGTAAAGTTTGAATTTATTATTTATTATTATATTTTCTTAAGGATCTGAGTTTAAACATCAACTGACCCTGATAAAGATAAAACCTGTCAGTATTTATGAAGCCGTCTCCGTCTATAAAACAAACCTGTTTAACTACCGTCTCCCCGGATTCGTGAAACTCACCATTGTCGAGTCTGTTTTAAGAAATATATTTTCGACGGGTGCCGAGCAGACAGAGGAAGGAGAAATGAAGTCGTGTGGAGAGTGTGATGGGAATCGGTGAGAAGAAAGGAACAGAGAGGGCGGAGAGCTGCAGGGGACGCGTCCTCGTGTCCTGAGGCTGAGATCAGGGAGGATGAAAGTGATGAGCTCATCTAAAGCTGAGCAGTGTGAGGAGCTCCAGGACCCCACTGGGCTGAATGTGACATCACCACAGGCTGGTGCTGGGTTTATAGAGACGTCGGCGCTAATGAGGATCCTCTCAGTGTTTTATCACCGTGTGCTGCACCGCAGATATTTCACCAGAGATAACAGATCACTTACGTTGGATTTACAGCTTCCTGAAGACATCCACCCTCCACACGGACACCACTCAAGGGCCGTGCCTGATATTACGTGTCTCCAGCCGGGGTGTCCGTCCATCAGAGTGAATCCTGAGGAGCAGCAGAGACAAGATGTAGAGAGGCGTCACTGAGACATCACACATATGAACATATGAATCCAGTCTCATCTGATGGGTCTGATCCCACTTTTCCATTTCACAGCCCAGAGATGCACCCAGGGCCTCGTCTCAGTGTGTCCTCCTCGTCTCCACAAACTTTAATCTGCTCAGTGTCCTCGTCACCTGCAGCACCAGAGAAATGATGCTGCTGCTGCTGCTGCCTTGTCTCAACTGTAGGTCCATGTCCGTCTGTCTGTCTCTACTCAGTTTGACTGTTTGTCTTTTAATTGTCGTTGCAGTTAATGAATCGTTACGCAATTATGAGTCTCACAATAACAACATTGAGTTCAGACAACAACACATCAAGTTTATATCATATTGTTTTATATTATTTTGTGGAATATTTGAAAAGTCTTTCTTGCTGCTGAGCCTCGGAGTCGTTCCAGGTCCGCGGCCTCGTAGCAGGGTGCGTGTTACCTGCAGGGAGCTGCTCCGTCAGAGTGCTGGCTGCAGCATCAGTGATTAGTACGTCACGCCACAGGCAGGGCTTTAAAACAACAACCTGCTGCAGCTCTCAGAAATCTCCCATCAGCCCAGTGGGGAGAGCGAGACGTTTGATTTGTGACGTCTCACCACTGAGGGTTTTTACTCATCGCACTCACAGGTTCATATGAAGCGTTCTCATGGACGGAGAGTGTAACTGTGGTTAACATTCATAAAGCTACTGCAGCGAGTGTCTGAGCCCCTGAGTCTTTGGTTTCTCGTGGTTTGTCTTCAAGGATGAAGCAACATAGTGAATGATCGTGTTCCTCTGTTAGAAACGTGTCCAATACCCTCCTTCAGTGCGTCTGTCTCTCTCCTGTCTGGGGACAGATCACTGCACAGGAAACTGAGCAAACACCAGAGGAGCTATTTTTTTAAGGCGAAATATTAATTTTGAAGGAGCTGGTGCTGCAGAGCGACACACACACACACACACACCTGGGCCCTCATTCATCCTGTCATTCTCCACCAGTCACCAAATTATTCATCCATCCTGTGGGCCGTGAAGTCCATTGATTCAGCCCATGTTAACCCACATTGATTTCTGCTTTGTTAATAACATTAGAGGGGCCACAGTCAGCATGAGGACGAGGACGAGGACGTCTCCTCTTCTCTGGACCTGACTTATAATGATAATAACCCTGTGTGTGTGTTTGTTTGCCTCGGGGACAAGTGGAACACAATTAGTCTCAACTACGCTGAGGGGAATTGACTCGCTGACGACCATATTGACAATCTGTGGGTCAGTGAAAGAATAACACTCGTTGACATTTGCCTGAGCAGAAGAGAGAGAGAGAGAGAGAGAGAGAGAGGGGGGGAGAAAGACAAGTGATGGACACACAACCAAACATCTGACCAAACAATAGTGAGAATCAACTAAGAGTTATTTCACTGTATTATTTTACTTTGTTTTCTTCCCTCAAAATTAAGTATAAATGCCAAATAAATACAGTAAAATACTTTCATTAAAAATATCAACCATAAAACAAAAGAGTAACCCTTAAATTAATATTATTTTATTTTATTTTTTATCTTTTATCTTATTTATCTCCACAGACAACACATTTCACAAAATTTGAAAATACAAAGTCAAGAATAAAACCATTTAATTCTATGTAAAGACAGAAAATACACATCCTGTTGCTGAATGTATGAATCTGAATTTGAATTTAAAGAAGAAACTATGGAAGAACTTGACAGGTTGGTAACTTCTGTTTTCTCACAGTATTCTACCAGTGTGGTAAATGTGTTTTTGTACAAGCAGAGACAAAGGTCTCAGGTGGAGACACAAACAGCTCCGAGACTGCAGCAAACCAATGATGCATCGTACGTGCAACGCTTGTCCTGAAGCCTCCTCCTCATGGGGAGGTTCGGTTTACGCTGCTCCTCAGAACTGGAACAAGCTTTGCTTTAGATGTAGCCGGGGGGGGGGGAGCAGGACTCGCTGCTCCAAACCCAAAACCAGCAGCGAGAGGATTTCATTACACAACGCTGTCATGATCTGCCTCTGTGCACCGGTGCTTCTCTGGGCCTGACGTGATGAATCACACAAGAGGGACTGGGCTGTTTAAAGAGACGTGTGCAGGGCGAACACAGCTGTGTCCACTGTTTCTCCATGTTCACGCCGAATCTGGAGAAACCTCAACATTCTGCTTCACGCTGCTCTTTCAGGATGTTCCTGAAACATCCACCGGTGACCCGCTCCTCTTCAGGAACAAACCACTCAGGGATGATATGATGATATAAAAACGGGCTGAGACGTCATGATTGACAGCTGACACTGACTCCTGATTGGTCGGTGTATGGGCCAAACTTTCTCTTCATTGGTTCAGAACGTATTTATGTTTCATGGGTCGTACACATCTGCCACACTGAGCTGCACTTACCAACGTTTTCAGATTTCACAGACGTCTCTCTCAGCTCAGTGTTTACACAGCTTCGTGTGTCATCTTGTTAAAACTCTGTTTGTTTCCTGTTTTGCTTTGTATTCTCTCCTCTTCTGTCGTTTCAGTTTACGTCCTTACCTGTCCTCCACCGCGTGTCCTCGACTGGCCCCCGCCTACTTACCTGCCCCTGCCGTTCCTGCCGGTTCAACCTGTTCCCCTCTGTTGTCTGACTCTCCTTCCCTCCTGTGCATGAAGCTGTGGCTCCTTCATAAAGACTCAGCACCAAACACAGGACCGAGTCAGAGACCGGAGCTTGTGGACAAAGTGCAGGAATTAGCTGATTCGGATAATCCTGAGAGGAATGTGAAAGTGGGATTTATGTGCATTCATCAGGAGGCCACAAACAACTCAAAGGGAAAATGATTGTTTGTCTGCGTCTGCTGGATGTGTAAATAATTAACTCACTCGTTCACTGAGGCAAAGATTTTTGCAGCTTTGAGTAAATATATAGAAAAACCTGCAGAAACATTTCATAAAACATCAGGTTATTCACTCCGACAGTGCAGTGTTGGTGCAAACTAACACATTTAGAAAACCTGCAACAGAAAATGTGAATTAATGCAAATTTCCATTCAAACTTGCAAAGAGTTTTTTTTATCATTCTAAGCTTCACATCAGACAGGGGCACATATGAAGGACGTTTCATTGCATCTGGCTCAGAATACAGCAGACAGAGATAAATGATTAAAATATAAAAAGGTAATAAATTACTTTGAAAGCAGCATTAAGTATAACACTGTGTATATAATTATATTGCACGTAAGAAAACTGAGTGTGTGTTTGTGGAGGTGAAGGGGCTGAGAGAGCACCTTCACCTGCACCACAGAGGATCAATCAGCACAGGTGAGAGCTGTTAGCTGATTGATCCTCAGACTTTCAAAGGCACTGAGAGACACTGGAAACGGACGGGGAAAGAGAAAACGCAGAGAACACACTAAGGGAGGAACACTTGAGAGAAGACGCTGAGGAAGCCAGAGGTCCAGCAGATAGTGCTGGACCGTTTAAGTGACATGTTTTGTATGTTCTGTTGGGAGTTAATAAAGAGATGTTGCTGAGGAAGAAATGGTTGGACTGGTTTGTGTCTGGCTGTCGTGAGGGGAACCCTGTGGCGTGGTCGAATGCCACAGTGTTGTACACTAACATATGCATCAAGGTAGATTATTTGACAAGACGAACATTTTGTTTTGCAATATTATTTTGAAATTTGGAGATTTTAAAATGTTTTTAATCCACAAATTTAAATAAATAAATAATACTTACACAATAAATAAGAACCTCTTGTACACACACACACACACACACACACACACACACACACACCAGGCCCAACTGCTGAGTCTAGAAGGGTGTGTTGCTTTGAGATAAGATTTTCTGAGATGTCCTGATTTCTCTTATTCTTAAGCCAAATTGCCTCTGGCTCAGTACCTCACAATATCCCCACATCTTCACACACAGACGCACACGTGCACGCACACGGACACACACACACACACACACACATTCTGCAAGGCCACAAATCTCACAACGGTTTGCTATAAAAGATTTCTGTGCTACATACGCAGCAGAATGTGCAGGAAGAAGAACTATACCTGCAGTATAGCTGCTGTGAGGCTTAATGACATCAAACCCTTTTTGTTTAAAAATCATAAATAAAAGAACAAGCTCATCATCTTGGGTTTGCTAACTCTGCTTAATTATTCACCATTAATTAGGCAGTCATCTGGCAAAGCATTTATCCCAGCAGAGCCCATGAAATATGAATAACCAGCACTTGTCTGTATGTCGTGCTCACATGTGTTGACTGTAATTCTGGAGCCAAAGACGAGAATCAGCTCCAAAGACAAAGCAGCTGAAGAGATCGTGAGAAGTTGTTCCTCTGTGTTGTCGTCCTGCGTCCGAGTGTCAATGCTGAGGGAGACGTCTACTGGATCTGGAGTTAGCTGTAGATGTGACTGTGTAAATCAGACAGCAAATAGATGACTTGACAGCTCCCGAAGGAGAGCAAATCATCTGGATCGCCCCCTGGTGGCTGGCTTCAGTGTTGGTCACAAACTTCTCCTCCTCCATGTTGGCAGATGGGATATGGACCAAAAAAAAACCAGAGTGGACGTTAAATAAATGTTTGAACGATGGTTTCTGTCATTTCAGGCAGTTTGGTTTGAATTAGTTATTAATAGACGTCATGATTGACGGCTGACACTGACTCCTGATTGGTTGAGGGCAGGGTTCGTATCCAAGATATTTTAGCTTCATCTCTGGATGGTGGAGGAAATGTGATCATCTGTATTACCAGTATGTGCTGTAACTGGTAAAAGATGTGAATGTGGCACATTAGTCCGTCTATAAAACAGGTATTTGTTAAAATTACAATAAACAAGGTCTTGGTGACTAAGATTCAACTTTGTTCAGTTTATATTGATATAAAACTCAAATGGTATCCAATCTAATTCAATATATGACTCAAGTATTATTACCCTTACACTAAAAGTATTGCATTTTACTTATTATTACTTACTCAGGCCTATTTTTGACTCTTGCTGCTGTGATATTGCAGATATCCTCACAGTGGGACTAATAAAGGATTCTCTTATTTTAATCTTTATCTTAAATAGTTAAAAATACATGTGACGTTTTCGAGTCTCAAGTTGTGACAGAACTTTTTATTTAAACATTTCTCTCATCCTCTCTTCATTCATTCTAAGCTTCCGGCTGGAAACTTCACAGTGCTCAGGAAACTGTGGCTCCGGTGCCGCCATGTTGGCTCACAGCCTGTGGGCCTCAGAGGAGAGTCCTGGGTGTGGAGCCGGAATGGAGGCCGGCGGAGCAGCGTCCATAAGCCCCGTGTGCGAGGAGGAGGAGGAGCCTGGTTCTCTGGAAGCTCCGCGGGGAAACACGTCCGGCGGCCGGGGGAACTAAACACCGACTAACTGCTGGAAAGTGTCCGTTGAGCCGAAGGAGACGGAGCCGGAGAGCGGAGCTTTCGCCGGAGCGCAGACCGAGCCTGTCGGTTACACCACCGGGAGGACCGCGCGAAGTCCAGCCCGCAGCTCCTCGCCCTGTCCGGGATGTTGGGATCCGTGTAGCCGCTGCACCTGGACCCAGCCCGGTGCCTCTGCCCGGACACTTCACCCTCCCTCCGCCCGGCAGAGCAGCCGTTAGCGGGGGCGGCGGCGGCGGACACTTCTCTGATTCTCCGTCATGTTTGTTCGGTTCTCTCTCTGACACCGGGAGGCTGTTCGGAGGAGAGAGGCGGGGCCGAACCGGTGGACTCCCCCAGAATGGATCACTGAGCTCGGGCTCACCCACAGCGACGCAGCGCCTCGTCTTATGGGGGGCGGGGGGTCGACGGGAGGCAGCAACTGGGATTTAGACTCGTTTGTGTGGAACTCTTGACCGACTCGCTGCCCGGAGCTGACGGGGCTGTCACCGCGGTCTGCCCGTGGCCTCCACCGGGGCTCTTTTATCCGGAGATTAAGGAGAATCCTCCGTTCGGGACGCACAGATTTGGGGGAGTGGGGGAGTGATCTCTCCCCAGCCGGGGTCGGACTATGGCGGACGACGACATTCTGTTTGAAGATGTGTACGAGCTCTGCGAGGTCATCGGCAAGTAAGTGTCCTCTCTGCGGGAATATGCTACTGATTCTACGGGTAGAACACAGACCGTCACCGGGGCTGTTCAACCAGATCCCCCGCAATACCGCGAGGGCATGACACACACATGTACACACACATGTACACACACATATACACACATGTACACACACATGTACACACATGTACGCACACATGTACACACACATGTACACACATGTACACACGTACATATACACACCTAACACATACATATACACGTACACACACACACACACCTAACACATACACACACACACACACACACACACCTAACACATACACACACACACACACCTAACACATACACACACACACACACCTAACACATACACATACACACACACACACACACACACATACACACACGCCTAGCACGTACACACACAGACCTAACACACACACATGTGGACAGTTTGTGTAACAGTGATGCCGATCATCATAATGAAATGTGTATTTTCCATCTTATTCCCACTTTAACGTTATATTATTTATAATCTGTATTGAAACACACAGGAGGAGCCTCGTGTCCAACCTTAACCAGGACCAGTTCCTACCTAACTCTAACCTTAACCTGACCACGACTCACATCTTAACCAGGAGCTCAGACATGACAGTCCTTCTTCTTGGTCCCCATGAGGTGCACTGGTCCTGACAAGTTCAGTGTTCATTCTGGAAATAGGTAATTCAAACGAGTAACTGCAGCCACAGCAATTAAATAAAGCGCTGTCACGGCCTCTGACAGACGCAGTGGACGTGATGACAGTTGTTGCGTCCCCGGTCTCTTCTTGATGATTCCCTGTGTCAGTGTGTGTCCTCCTCCTGCATCACGGGTTGTGTGTTAGCAGCGGTTGCAGCTCCAGACGTATACAGTACTTTGGCATGACGCCGTGTGCTCTGACCTGTAGTGGCAGTTGGCAACTTGCTGCAGAGATTAAAGGGCAGGGAACAGAGCATCATGAGTCATACACACACCCACACACACGCACACACACACGTACACACACACACCACATCTGGTCATCGTTAGTGACTGTGGAGGTTTCACCCAGAAGCCACTTGGAATAATATCCACAGCACGGGTAAGAGGAGAGCACTGCATGTTTCTGCTCCGGGAACTCGACCATTCCAGCCAGACTGCGTTAAATAAACCTGAATCCCTGTAGTACAACACCCCACACTAACCCTGCAGTACATTTTAACACACATAATGCACAAATGATTGATGATTAAAAAGACTTTATCGCTGCAATATAAAATACAGTGAGCAGTGAGACCTGTGTAAACTTCCTCGGTGATGATAGTTTTTCCTGCTGAATATAACAGGTGAATTATAATGTGGCTGCCACAATTACCTTCCTGTTGTAATCCTGCTCTAGAAGAGAGGGCAGGAACAAAGCCGGCTATATCATTAACATTTTTCCCTGTAATAACGATCCATTGCAACCAAGTGTTGTGACAGTCGGAGAGTGTGAGACGAGATATATTGTGAACGTCCCCAAGCTGCTGCTGCGATGATTAATGCCCTGGACCAGTTAGAAAAAAGAAGAAGAGAAAATGGCAGCAGCAGCATCAGTCCACCGAGCTCCGGTGTTTTCGTCTGATGAGCTCACCTCCCTCCTCAGTCATTATCCTGGATATCACTGCACTCGTCTTTGTACCTGCACCACACCTGGGGACTTTCCAACCTGATATCTGCACGAGAAGAGAGGCGGCAAATGTCAAACAGGCCGTCACTTTGTTTTCCAGCTGAGACAGTTGAATGAGGAGAAAAAGTGTTTGTGCTTTGACCGTCGTGTGAATTACCGACTGTGTCATCCAGACTGCTGGTCTTGAATAAAGCTCTTCATCGGGCGCACAGACAAAAGCTCCGTGCGACTCGGGATCCTGGCAGGCCTGACAGACGCAGCCAGTCAGTCCGTCATAGCAGGCTGACTGGTTATGGGACTCCTGCGGTGTCACAGAGATGGTTGACTGCTTGACAGGGTGATAAGACCTGCGCGGCACAGTACATGTTTAGGCAAGCCTGAAATCTGTGTGCACCCTTTTTTCTTTATTCCACATAGTCACAGGCAATTTATTTGTCATTCACTCAAACGCACAGAGCCAGAGAAATCCTCCTGTCTGTCTGTCCTCTGCCTCTGAGTCGACTGTAAATATATGAAAGTCACTGTTTTCCAGGTTCTGGTTGGACAGTGGGAACACTTTGAAGCCTGATGTGTTGAGTCAGCCACACACAAACACACCTGGTCTGAGTTTTCTGAATATGAACCTTTGCACATTGCGTTCAACAGATTGTCTTTAATTTTCGGTGTGGAGATGAAGAGAACAGCCTCTTATCAGTCGTCCTGATGTTCAGTGTGCAGAGCTGCCGCAGCCACTGAAGTGGCTGTTGTGGTTTCTGAACCTGAAAGTGACTGGATCAACTCAACCAGATGACAACACCGCAGTCAGGAAGTACATCACTTTAAAAGCTTTGTACCCGTGCATGTTTTTCTGCAGGGTTAGAACCTCGTAGTTGTGCACAGGCCTAAATATAGGTCATCATCTGAGCTGTGCTTGGAAAGCAGTGTTATGATCTCTGCTCTGTGTGTGTTCACTGGATTTATTTGGATTTATGTTGGTGTTTTGTCCTTATGGGGAAAAAAAGAACCCACCCTATATTTGTGTACTCATTTATGCACATGCATCATTTGAGGATGCACGCACAGGATTTAGTTCCGTGCCTGCATTATTTTGAGAGCACCAAAAATCCTTTCTGTGAACCACACACGTGCATCCATGTTGCACGCATCTGCCTCGATACCGTCAAACGGATCCCGCCTGTTGTGCTTCTGCATCCTGAGGCACGAGAACAGAGGATGGGGTGAACAGAAAAAGAGGGTCAGGATGGAGGATGAGGAGAAAGAGATGTTGCGTTGGAGAGGGGATGAGTGAGGGAGTAGGAGAGATCAGGGACACTGAAGAAGGAAGTCCATTAGTTGGACTTGTACTAAGAGACATCCTCTGCCTTCAGGCCGTGCTCGTTTCTAGTTCATCCTTGCAGGGGAAAAGAAGTTGTGCATGAGGGTCTGTGTTTTTTGTCAGACGAGGACGTCACGCAGAGCTATGCATAAAAAAAAATAACTGCAAGAAGGATGCAGTTTGTCTTTGTTTTCCACAACCCCTGCAGCCTTTAACCGTTTTGCAGTTAATGCGCAGTGACAACAGGAAACTGTGATTTTAGCGCCTCAGACCCAAAATGCTCAGTCTCCCAGATTTAAGCTGAAAGTATGATGTCATGACAAAGCAGTCTACGCACAGTTATTTAGTGAGCCCTTGTCTGTTAATGGAGCTAAAAGCTGGAGTTAATATTATAGCTGAATGGACCAGTGACCTTCTTGTCCATGGATTTAATAATGGGTGTTTTGTCCTATAACATGCATCACTGTAGAGCTGATCTGCTCCACTGTGAATGAAATAAATTACCCTCCATTATCATACCTCATGCCCTCGGAGGACGCTTGTGGGGGGTGGGGTTGGGAGCCTGAATGTCATTATAACTCTCAGTGCAGGGATGTGCATGTGTGGTAATGTTGTGCATGTGTCAGATCTTGCGTTTGTGTGGTCCAGCGTTTCCCATTCAGAGAAGTGACAGGGAATAAAAGCTGGAGGCCTCGCTCCGTCCCGTTCACCTCATGGAGTGAACTGACATCCCCCTGAAATACACAGAGATACAGACGGGTTCACTGTATATATACTGCTGTCTTTTCCAGCTGTGTTGTCTCTCATGCTCCTCTCAAGTGGAGTGAGTGTCAACTTTTGTCGCTGTGGCCGTTTTGATGTTTTCACAGTTTCATTTTTGATGGATGCATGAAATGCTGACCGACACCACAGCAGAGAATAGCCACGTTGGCCCTGGGGCTTGATTTTGTAATGAATAGAATTTAGGCTAGCTTCTCCAGGCTAATGCTGAGCATGAGTCTGTGTTTTCATTTTAAAAACACTGTCCATGTTCACACATTAAGATTGCTCCTGACTGTGTCTCCTGTGGCCACTTGTGATCAGACCTCACTTCCCCGCTCTATAAGGAAATAATCGTGTGCATCATCCCTGTGTGCCAAGAATAAAAGATTTTAGCCAGTGTGATTTTACAGATGTGTCTGCATGAGTGTTTTAGTTTCATGTGGTCGTGTGGTGAAAACAGGAAGTAGCTTGTCTTCTCTGTAGTTGGTTAAAAAGTAAGAGCAGGAATTTCTTTTCTTGGGACAGATGAAAATGAGTGTTAGCAATGTAGTTTCTAGTTTAAGCGGATACCATTTTGTTTTCCTCTGGAAAAAGGGCACGTGATAGGATGAATCAGGGAAGCAGAGGTTGTGACTAATTTGGATGCCTGAACCAAAATGAGAGGGAGTTAATGAAGGATTTCCTATATATGTCATCATCCCGTCCTGCTTCCAACAGATTGTAGCTGCTGCAGTTTCTGCAGTTCAGCCACTGAGATAGTTTGGTCATTGGCTTTGTCACCGCCTCCCTATGAATCCTGGGATTCACCCGTTGGATCCTTTGTAACTCGATGATGAGTGATGCATTCTGGACAGTCTAATCACACTGCTGTGGTTTTCTAATGCAGCTTTGAAGGAAACCCCCGAGTTGAGACACGGCTTGTCATCATTTTAGTCCAGAGTAAAACCCGGCCTGCAGTCATCAAGCTAAAACAACACCTGCAGCGTTTCCACAAGTTTCTGTGTTAGAGGCTCAACAACTCCAGAGTAGTGTGTTTATAAAACTAAAGGGTGTTAGTGTAGGTGGAGCCTGAGCCAGTCTCACTCCATTCATCAGTGGTTTTCCACTAATAACCCTCCCAGAGTGTGACACCATCAGACCAGTGGGCTGTGGGTCAGTAGGTTAAACACTGCTTTGTTTACTCTGTGAGATCCAAGTGTGTTTTGACGGCTTCTCCAGCTCTTCATGACAGTTGTCCTCACAGCAGAGACTGTTCTGCAAGACAAAATCTCTCTCTCAGGGCCAGTCTGAAGAAAGGCGTCTGCCAAGTGGTGGTATTATGTGTTGTCCCTTTTCAGCGGCTCTTGAGACGTCTGCTCGGCAGCGATTGACGGTCTGCAGTCCCAGGATGTTCCACCTCGAACAAGTACTCCATAACTCCATCCTCATAAATCGATTGAAACGATGAAATGTGAGTTTTTTAAATCATAGTGCATCAACAGTGTGGTAGTGGTTGTGTGAATGGGGTCCATGCCCTCAAGATAATGCACACAGGGTGTTCCCTCCAGGGCTGGTGTGTGTGTGCGTGCACGGAGGCAGTTTGTGTTATACGATCTTAGCCTCCGCGTTGGGATTTGAAGAGGAAAATCTGCTGAAAGGCTGTTTCCGGCACGCACAATTACACATAGATGCTATAGCAGAGAGATCTCACACTCAACCACTAAAATATTTATCCATCCTCATCAAGCTGGAGAAAACACCCCTGGCAGACCCCAGCAGATCTGAGTGTGCAGCCAGAAGTTAGAAAATAAGAGCAGCTTGTTGAGTCTTGTTCAGGATCGTCACAGGAACAAGCTCCGTTCAGGTCACACAGAAGCTTCCTGCTGAAACAACTTCATGTTTATGGCCGTTGAGACTTTTCTGAGTTGCATAACTCTTCAAATATTTCACTGGAGTGACACTTCTCTCTTCCCTGTGACTGTGACTGCTTGTAGCTTGATTCATTAACTCCAGTGCTGCTGCAGAGAACCCGACCGCTAAAGCGGATGTGAACATTCCAAACATTTTCCAAAGATTATGTTTTTGTCCTCACGTGATAGTTGACACAGAGACGAGACACAAATGCTGAGACAAGAGACGGATATTGACTTTAACCATTTATCCACCGATGGATGGTTTAAATTTTCATCACCAAATAACCATCAGATCAATGGTTTACCTGCTGTTGTGTATTCATGGCACCACTTGTTTGCATAGAGACAAGAGAAGGCGTATGTGACGCCTGACCTTTTCACTAATGGAGTAATCAGTCATGTTCTCCAGATGATGAGGAGCAAAGGCCAGTTTGATGCAGTCTGCTTCACTGTTGTCACATTGGCTCAGCAGGCTAATTTCTTTCAGTTATCAGTGCAGAGGCAGCCTCCTCCAGGACGCAGACCCCCCGGCCCACTGGGGATGAAACTGTTACCGGTTTTACGACGGTAAAATTCCAGACGGGTAGTGTAACCGTGTGAAATCATCATTCTAACCCCCTGATCCAGTGAAGGGGATATAATCAGAGGTTTTTTTACCACACAAGCCTCAGTGCATTGATGTAGAGCGCATCAAAATAATTACATCACTATTAATGAATTACCATTTCACTGTCAAATGAAACAAAGACAACTTGTGATTATTGCCACTGAAGAAGAAAACAGACTTCGGTTCATTTCGTTATTCGTGCAAAGTGCATGTGTCGGGATCCGAGTAGCGCGTCGTCACAGGAGGTTTCTGTGAGCGAACAAGGTGAAACAGTTCCTTCATTAATGAATTATTAATGAAATTATTTCCCAGCTGACACCACGTGTGTCTCAACACTCCTACAAACATGTCATGTGTGTATAATTAGTTTTAACAGCACAGAAACACATGTAGGGAAGTGATGAAGACCTCTGTGACGGCTCCCACAGCACAACACTGAAGGATTATGTTGCTCAGAGTTCAAGATCACATTTCATTGGTCTTTTTTC
Source organism: Paralichthys olivaceus (assembly GCF_024713975.1). Taxonomy (NCBI): domain Eukaryota; kingdom Metazoa; phylum Chordata; class Actinopteri; order Pleuronectiformes; family Paralichthyidae; genus Paralichthys; species Paralichthys olivaceus. The sequence goes on along the minus strand of NC_091102.1, from coordinate 1,229,378 downwards.
CAGATTTATTATTTTTCAACAGGAGCCTTTTCAATCTAAACTGATTTCCATGCTGCATGCCAGAGCACATACTGTTACCTGGGTTACAGCTGAGGCCTCATGGAAAGAACAGCACCCACCATGTAACACACGGGGAAAAGACATTTCCCTTTCAAACCCTTGAAATATGCTTTCAGGAATTCTTTAGCAACAGGATTGAAGCCGATGTTGTTCGTGCCGTCAACCCACACAGAGCATCAGAACTTATTTACTCATACTGTTCTCAAAGGCCTCCACGCAGAAACCAAATGTCAGGTGAATGTACTTAATGGTGAGCATGTGCTCTCAGTGACCTCATGTCCCTGTTCTGATGGTGGGAGGAGATGTTTGAAAGAAAAATGAATGACGTCACAATCTGAAGGAATCCTCCCGTTCAAAGATGACTTGCACATGTGGACAAGCGTTGGCAGTGATTTCATCTGTGTTCACCGACCATCACATGTTGTTTCAGTTTGTAGATAAAGGCCTGATGCATAATTCAGGTTATAGTTCATTCAAAGTGCATCATCACACACACACACACAGTTGTTGGTCCAGGTTGTGAAGCTGTGTAGAAGGAACCTGGAGTGTCTGCTGCTTTATTTGATCTCTAATCACACCTGAGAGGTAAAACTCTGAGAGGAACTGTTCTGATCGAGGGCGAGAGGTTTTGGGGGGTGTTGAGTTTTGTGATAACGTAGAAAGTTAAGAGTAAAGTCTGAGAACATGTCATTGCTGGTATTTTTATATCATGTGACATTTTTGATGTCCACTTTCGTGTCCAATTTGTCCAGCCAGAGTTTCAACCGTCCCAGCTGACGTTGGTCAGGAGGAGGGATACGCCCTTGACACAACCACGTCTGCATTTTTACACCTACACGCAAATTATAGCTGCGGTGATGCTCACGTCTTTGGACCGTGGGGGGGGGGGAAGTACCCAGAGAGAACCCAACATGCAGACTTCACACAGCTGACACATCTCTAATAGGAACATCTAGAACCTTATGTTTTCTTTTGTGGAGCACCAAGAGTGTCAGTTGACAGTGAAAACATCCAGGCTCAGTTGTGCAGTGAGTGCACTGTGTGCGTTCACAGCAATTAACTGTCATTGGCAATTTATGTCTTTCTCGGTGGTTCATCTTTTGTCTTTCTCGGCTTGTTGACTCTTTTCAACATTCAGTGCTCTGGTTGGTGACATCTTCTCCTCGTGCCTGATATGTGACTCAGAACAACAACATGGAGGAGTTGAGAGTATTAAGACGCAGCCCTCTCTTCTTAAACAGAATCAAGGATGATCGTGGATGGATCCTTGAGGCTCACCAGGTTTAATAATAGAAAATTGGATATTGTAAAATGCACAACGACTTCTGCAAGACGAATAGAAGTGGAGCTGTTTCCAACCTCAGGGCTTCTTTCTCACAGCGGCAGGTCCATTGTTAATGGCAGCAGGCATGAACGCCCGGAGGTGCACTGCTGTAATAGATGATATTTTTATCACCCTATTCAGCCTGCTTTTTATTTTTTTGCAGTTTCTATAGAGCTCCATCTTAGCAGACATAGATTTTCTATTATTTATGAAAGTAAAAGATCAACACGTGTGCTTTCTGTCTCCTCGCCTTCATCGATGTCTGTGTGCAAAACACATTTTTATTAAATTAACCTCTATTTAACAAGGCAGGTCAATTAAGAGGAGATTTAAATTCACAATATGAGTGCAGGGAGACATCTGGAGCTTCAGCGTACAGTATGATTTGTTATGTGGTGGATCCACATCCTCGTGGCTTTAGATGTGACTGCTTCTCTCTGGTCTTTTTTAAATGACTGTCACCTCAGCTGCTGGCGATGTTACACTCATACATCCTGACATGTCGATTACAGATGTTACTATAGATGATATTAAATAAAGCTGTTAAATGACTGAGTGCTGAGTAGGAAATCAAGGCAGCGACAGTGCAGACGTCCCCGGGCAAATCTGTGGGATTGAGATCAAGGCTTCTTTCTTTAGATGGCTAAACAAAGCAGATTCTTTTATTATGCGTTTGCTCTGGAGTTAATAATCTGTGCAGTAGGGAAGTATTATGTAGGAAAAACACACAAACATAATGTGAAGCTATAGACTGAAGCTCTGTAATATGAAGACCGTGTCTGTGGAGCCCTGTTAGCAGCTACATTGTGCAGTGTGTTAGACTGCCAGTTAGTTATTTACTAACCTGTAAAAACCTCTGGGCTCTAACAAGGTACAAGACCATTAAAACTTATTGCCTGTTAAGGTGGAAGGCAACAAACTCCACCACTTTGCTTTGCTGTGCAGGGATAAGTGTGAGGGTGGGATTCAGAAGATTCGTCTGCCTGGATGGTGAATATTAAATATTTTATAATGTAAAACTGAAGCTTCTGTCACAGTCGCATGAAACTGATTAAAAAATATTTTACCTCTGCAACATTTTAACTTTCTATAAAAACGATCACATGGAAATTACCTGTTCAATTAAGCATTTAACAAAATATAAAATGTCCCATACATTTAAAATCTGTTGTGGTTGATAATGATGTCACCAGATAGAGCTCGAGCAGAACTTCCTCTGGAGCTGGTTAGAAACATATTTTACAGTCTGCAGCATAGAAGACGTGGGAAACAACAAAATAAACGATAAGCTACTACACTAAGCTAAATAAACAGTTTGGGACATTTCAACTGGTTCCCTGTTTGCGAAATAAAAAGATTCCTGAAGCACCAATGTGAACGAAACTCTTCTAATTAAAATCCTTTTGTTAGATCATGTGAGCAGCTTCACATCTCTAGACTCAAACGAGTCAACTTTGAAAAGTCGTGGTTGTGTTTGAATCTGGTCAAAACAGAAAAAGAAACAGAGGTCGTTCTTCAAACCAGAAGGTTTTAATGAAGATGTATCCCACATACACACACCCTCGCTGCACATTGTCCCATTCAACCATCAGACTGAGGTGGACATGGTCAAGTAATTCTGTCGTGAAGCAGTATGATCATGTCATGTTGATTCACATGTGAGTAGAACAATTAACCTGTTAAATATGCAGGACAGAGATGTATACGTATATTTTTTGCAAGTAAAAACAGTTTGTGCTGCAGCTTGTAACCTGTTATAAATCATTCATGGAGGCTGCAGAGGAGACGCAGTGTGTTTTCGGGAGTCATGGGTGGTTCGCTGCATGTACACGCACGGCAGGAGGCGAGAAAAATATCTCACCTTCAATCCAGTCATTCCTGTTTGAGTCACATTTCCAGAGAAGAAGATGCTGAGCAGTCTGGTTCTGGATGTATCACCACCCACAGACACTGAGAGAGGAAAAAGACTGGAAACAATACAAATAAAGAGAAATAAACGAGGACCTGAACGCACCACAGCCACATTCAGCCAGGACCAGGCTGTGTTGACATATTGTCTGACAGATGGGTGACACATGCTCGGTGTCCCGGCCCCATTCTAACAGCAACTGGGACTGTGAGACAGAATAAGACCCACTGTAGCGTGCTCGGTGGAAAACCACGTTGTCTGTCCTCAGTGTGTCCACGCTCCCCCACCCTGGTGTCACTGTTATTTACGACTATGTTAAAGGTAATGGAAACAAAACACCAGCATCGTACGTCATCATCTCAGTCCATCGCTCAGCTCATTAAACGTGACGCGGGGTCACAGAACAAGTTTAATTTAAAGCTCTGCGGAGCTTGATAAAGTTGTTTTGTGTTTACGGCATGTGTGATGATTCAGCTCTTTGTGTTGTGGCATTCAAGATGGCTTCACTTTCTTCTCATGTGGACCCACGCACACACTCCAACACGTCCGACTGTTTTGTGTCACTCCCACTCGTGCCCTTGTACAGTCTCCGCTCACATTTGTTCTCTGTTCTCACTCTGTCGGTGGCGTGAATGGAGCCGTCATTAGTCATCGCATCTACGTGAGTGTAAATGGCGGCGCTGCCTCTTGTGAAGGACTTACACTGCAGCAGCGACAGGACACAGAATGAAAGAGCGATGCCACTGTCACTTCTTGGCCTTCTCTGCTCCGCCATCTGGAGCACTGCGGGGGAGCTGACGGCCTTCAGCTGCATATGTTCTGTGTCAGTGGCGTGTGTGGGTCTGTGGGTGTGGTGTGTAAATATGTGCCATGTCTAAACCTGTCGGCCAAAGACCCACGCAGCGACACCGCTCTGTGTCAGAAGCACGCAGCCGTCGTGGTCACTTGAGTCCAGCGTGCGAAAAGTCACCGGTGTTACATTACTGGCCGTTTGTTCATTTTGTCTGAGATGGAGGTGTTTGGCTTCACACAGCAAATAGTCTGCCGGAGATATGACGGAGTGTGTGACTGGCTGACTTTATTAACACACACACTCACTCTGACTCTCAAATATTGACCCTGCTCCCTCTCCATCTGTGGACACACCTTTCTGCTGTTTGCTGCTGAGCTCAGGTCAGCTGTGCTCAAAGGATGACGGCTCGTACACAGGGGGGGGGGGGTCAGCTCTCTGTCCGTCCTGCTTCTTTAGTTTGTGTGAAATCTTGATTTCATTTGAATTTATATTCCAGTATGAACTGTACAAACCGTGCAGCGTGACAACATGTCTCCAAACACAACTGTCTCATATGTCTTGATAGTTGCTGCAGTGAACGGAGAGCTGCACCTTTGTGGTGTATTCTTAAGTCTCACAGGGATGTTTATGGATTAAAAGTATATTTCATATCAATACACACTTATGAATAAACATTGAGTCTTAGCTACACACACACACACACACACACACACACACACACACACAGCCCCTCTCGGTCGGACTCAGTGGTTTTAGAACTGAGAGAATTGTAGATTAACACTTTCCTGTGTGTGTTGTTTATCACTGTGTGTGATAAACAACACACACACGCTGACACAAACACGTGTTCCCACAAAACACACACAACATATGGTTCCCTTGAGACGGACACAGGGTTTTGCTCTGCTCCAACCCACAGCTTGTGTGCGTGTGTGTGTGTGTGTGGGCAGAACTTATGTGGAGACTCGTGACCTTCTAAACTGTGACCTTCAAGGTTCTTTATAATTATGCACATTTGAATATTATACATCCTCAATAAACTATAAATGAGGCATCAACTTGCAGGAACTGTCCGTCTTTTTTATTTTTCACTTCATTATGAGAAATAAAATGAGAGATGATGTCGGTGATGGTGAAAGAAGGCGACAGCTCTTTACTGCCGTCGATAAATGTTATGACAGAATTGTCCAGAGGTAGAGATCGAACATTTGTTGTGTGTAACTGCTTGAATTAGAGGCAGCGACATCCAGGATTTAAAGAAGCATTGATCTGTGTAGTACCTTTAAATATAGATATCAGGGGGCTGATGTGAAAACAAAGGTTGGGAAGTAAAACATTTCCACTACCGATTTATCGGCTGATAAATATCTTCTTTTTTTTTATCGTCAAATATTTTTGAGACGCCGTCAAACTGTTATGACAAAGAGACGGAAACGCTTGTATTGGTGTGCATGTCTCTGTGTGTAGTCATGCGTGTGTAAGTCGTGTCACCCTGTTCATGCAGGGCGTATGTGATCTCTTAGTTTGTTACGGTGTGTGTGTGTGTATGTGGGCTAATCTTAGCTTTGGAGCAGGCATCAGCCACCGATGAGGATTAAGAGACATAAGCACACGATGCTGCTGGACTCAGCTCAGTAATGACAACACATCAGATGATACGTCTAATGTAGTGGAAAAACTCACTTCAGTGTGTAAACAAACACGAATCACACAAATAGGATCTAATGAAATCAACCGTCTACAAACACATCGGTCATTTTACACTTGAAACGTCTTCACACAGTTTGTGTTTCTTTCTTTTACCTTGAAAGTTTCCCTGCAGACTCTGTCTTTGTCATTTAAGCTGTTTGGTTTTGAATCTTTTTGTATTCAAGTCCTTGCTTGACTCTTAGGATTTTGAAACGTAGATGCTGCTGTATTATCAGTTATGACAGAACTGGAGAGTATTTCTTCATTTGCCATTTATTTAACATTCAAGAGACATCTTGAAATAGAGAGATGAGGGCAGAGGGTTTGATAAATCAGTTAAGTAATCTTCAAGATTCAAGCAGTTTTAATTTGTTCTGAGTGTTTTGTTCGTTACGCAGCAGCAGGTCAGGATATATAGAAGATAAACCTCTGTATGTTTGACATGGTTCTGGACAGAGACACAGAGGACAGTGTTAACAACCACTGAGAAAAGACTTGTGGTTCTCATGCTGAGCGCTGAGCGTATCATCCTGACAGTACTGCTGCGCCCTTTGACCTCGGGGCTTCGCTGCAGCTTTCAGACACCTACAGACTCTGTAATGAGAAAGGCTGCAGACGTGATAAAGGTCAGAGCTTTTGTCTCGGCTCAGAGGTCCCGATGAGTTGGTGAGCGGCTCAGGACCCTGAAGTCTGATCACGGCGCCGGGAGACTTGTTTTTGCGAATGGAGGCGTTCACTGTGCCGAGTGCAGGATCAGAGGCCTTCACACAGAAACTTACTACGGGCCAGAGAGAGGATTTCCTCTGTGAAACGCTCCCACAGTTGACTGGGCAGCATAGATTTCAGTGTTTTCTGTGCAGCTGCTGGTCGGAGGTTGGGCCCAGGAGGAGCGTCGCTGGCATGAAGATCAATGTGGAGATCTGCTGCCTTTGTCTTTGGCCGTGAGAAGGAGTGCAGGAGTCGGGAGCAGACGTGTTGAGGTTAGGCAGCGGGTCAGGATGCACATTCACCACCGTAAGAGAAGGGAGGTGGTGTGAAGGAGGAGAACGAGGGCCTGTCAGAGATGTATGTGCTTACTGACGAAGAGTCCACTCCTCTCGTCCTTCTCCTCCTCCTATCGACTGAGGAGGGAGAACGGAGGCTGCAGATAAAGAGACATTCATCTTTTATGCCATATTTCCCTTTTCTTCAAGATTAACCGGCATTGTCTCAGGTTCACTGAGCCTCAAAATATATTTTCTCGCCTCCTTTCATTTAATTTTACTCTGTCCCATCCTCTCTGTCCCAGTTTGGCCTCGAAACTGTCTCTACACTAGACTCTGGCAGAAAACAGCAGAGCAGCAGCTCACTCTGAGCTGAAAACTGGTTTCTTGCTGTTTGTCTGAGCCACTGGATCCTGGAGAAGTTGTAGAGCTGCAGAAAGCAAAGCTGATCCAGGGTGTGATGATAATAAAGAAGACTCAGGATGTCGTCTTCTGAATGCAACGTCTTGAATATATATAAAATATCATGTGGAAGTGTCATGAAGAAATCCACTGGGTGTCATTATTACTGCAGAGCTGGACTGAGCTGAGTGTTGTCTTTAATTAAACGAGCGTGACCTTCTCAAACACACACAGTGCTGCCTGATGGAAGGCAGGTTTGTGTTTTCCCTGACACTTTCTGACCTTTACTACTTTATCCAAGTGCTGTGTTGCCATGACGCTGCAGCTCTACACACACACACACACACACACACACAGTGCTAATGTGTGATTGGGATTGGACGCACAATACGATGAAGATGAGAATGTTTGAATGCATTCACTCATGAAATAGGGTTTGTGCATATTCTGTCCATGTGCATGTGTGTGCACACGTATGTGTGCATGTGTGTGTGTGATGCCTTTTATGCCCCCAAGGCCAGCCTCAGCCTGCAGGGATCCAGAAACATGCACTGCGGATAAAAAGGGAAGGAGAAGAAGCAGTTTGAAGACGAGTGTAGGATGTTGAAGAGTTCTGACCATAATAGAGGAGGTTAATTAACAGAGCATCTCCCCATGTGCAGAGTCACAAATACACCACTCTGTACTTTTCCTCTTCACTCCGCCTGCGGCAGATAATCACGTAAATGTGGCGTCTGTTAGAAATGCTGCTTTTTTCTCTGATTCCAGCTCTCAGCAGTTATTTACAACACAGAATGAGATGAGATACATTTTTGTGCCTCAGCGCAGACGACTCGCGGGCCGGAGGCGTAACGTCCTTCTGGATATCTCAGGAAAAACTTGGTCTGAATGTTCCTTTGAAATCAGGGACGATCAAAGGTTTCTTCCATAGATTGTAAATAAAGATGGTCGACATGTCTTCACTTCCTCCTACTGGACAAGAAAATCTCTCAGAGAGACTTTTGATGTGATGATGTTAGAGTCTGAGGGATGGAGCCATGGAGTCACAGCTCTGCCAATACACTCAACCAATCACGAGTCAGAACCAGCTGGTGTCTCGGCCCGTTTCACACGTCTCTGACCTCTGGTTCTCAGGGTTCTGTGATAAATTGGCTGGTAAACTTGTCCTCATCTCTGCTCTCGTCTTCCTCTTGTCTCCCCTTCATCTCCTCTCGTCTTAGACTAAAATGAACTGAATACAATGACCAGGCAGTTTACATCTATATGCACTTTTATTCATTTTTTACGTGTGTGTGTGTTGCAACCACTCGTTCTGACTCGCTCTTGTTTCGTGCTTTCGTGTCTCCTTCTTTTGTCTTTTGGGCAGGACATCGCTGAGAACACTGATTACTGACCAGTGAAATGATCCTCATGGTCCAGTGACTCACACACACACACACACACACACACACACACACACACACACACACACACACACTCTGGTGGAGCAGTGTTATGTAAGGATGCTCACAACTGAATGAGTGTGAAATTGGAGGAGGCAGGGAGGAGACCTCCTGCTCCCCCGACTCATCAGAGGCTTTAAAATCAGGCCTGCGAGGCTCCAGTGTGTGTTTGTATGTGTGTTGAGGATTAATGATACACATGCGCTCATTTACATGTCTCTGCTTTCATATAAACACACTGTTGTTGTGTGCGTTGTGTATGTGTGTGTGTGTGTGTGTGTGCATTTTTGCGGGTCCACTCTCAGTTCAGTGGGATCATTAAGTTTTATAGACCTAAGCTTGGAGGAAATGGCCGAGCCAATATGCTGACCACTGTGCAGTTTCAGATTCTCTCCCACACACACACTCACATTTTCCCTCCTGCACTCTCCGCTGTGTGTCCGTCTCGATGCGGGTCGAGATTAATCGCAGTGAGTAACACAATCGGACTCTTCATCAGTGAACAGACAAACTCGTGGTTGTTTTCGTTGGTAAAAATCCAGCAGCGTTTCTCCTGCACTTACGTCCTCCTTTCATCATGTAAATGCACCGCAGTGTTCGCCCAAAAAGGTTTGATTGATTTCATCGATTGGTTCGAGCCTAAGCAGCTGCAGCGTGAGCGATGTCTCTGAGTTGTGTGTAGTACAGGGAGGAGGAAGCCGGGGGGGCTAGTGTCAGAGTTTCCGCTCCTCACTCTGGAGGATTCCTGATGGTTTGTGGTCGGCTGAGTGGATGTGAGCAGCGGTGGCTTCGCAGTGGAGAAGCTTGAGGCTTTGTCCAGCTCTGATTCGATGTAATGACCCTTTACAGAGAATTATTTCTGCACATGAAGCTGCGGAGCTCGTCGCTGTTCTGTTTGAAACTCAGGACACAGTGTTCGGCCCTGTCCTTACTTTTAGCAATGACCTCATGCAGCAGTGACCACAGCTAATTCTGAAACCTGTGTTTTTACCACTGCCATGGAAAGTAAAGATGGCTGGTGCTGGGTTTTGTCATCTGGGCAGCAGTGACAGAAAACTGGTATGAACTGAGAATTCAGACCTGCACTGAAGTCCAGATGTGTTCCTCACATGTTCCTCACATGTTCCTCACATGTTCCTCACATGTCCTGTATGTGAGAACAAATGAGTCAGTGTCTCTGGACATCCTGATGTTCTCCTGCAGCCTCCTGGTAAAACATCTGTAAAACATCTGAGTTAGTCCATGTGAGAAAACATCTGGAACCTTCTCAGTGAGCGAGTGGACGTGTCTCTGAGGTTTCTAACACGTGACGGACGTGAAACTGAAGAACACAAATGTCTCAGGATGAAGAAGAGGAGCCGTAGAAGAAGAAGACATCAACTTGGAAAGACGAGGAGATTCCAGATGTTTTGGTGATGAGGGCCGACGCTGGCGTGGACGAGCTGTAAACAACAACACAGAGTCTGACCTGGACAATCTCCTGCTGCTGCTTCACGGGAGGAAGACGAACCACAGAACTCCAGGATTCATGAAAACAGCTCCAGTGAAAATGTGCAGCGGATAATTTGTTGATCTGTTTATAATTTAACAGCCTTTTGTTCATGATAAGATCAAATGTTGCAGCAGCTGATTAAAAAGTAATAGGATTATTTTAATGATTTGCTCCTCACAGAGTATGTAATAATCTTAAGCCCCATTATTGCACTGATTAGTTTTAATTAGAAGAGAAAATAGTAAAAACAACAGTTCTCAGTTCTGGGTTTTTATCTGGTGTCTCGGTTTGTTTGTGCTGTTATAAATATTAAAAACGTAAATACATCTGCTCCCTGTAATTAGGACTCTCCTCTGTCGGCGAACAGTTTGTGCTCCAGAGGGAAAGTGATATTTTCATCAGATCAGTGAGAGCTTCAGGTCTGTTTGCTCAGGAGGAACTCTGTGAGAGCGAGTCCTCGGGATCAGAGCTGGGCCGTGAGCTGATTCTATTTTTTGAGTGGCCACATGACCTGAGAGTCTTTACCCAACACAGTCATTACAGAGGAGCAGCTGAAAAAGGGATTCAAATAGAATTCGGTCCTTTGACAGTTTATTCCTTTCATATTTACATTCATGCTCTCAGTTGGCTCGACTGGATCGTGGCTGCACTTTAGAAGCATGAAAAGATCTTTAGACTTATTCTGCATTTGTGTTTGATCTGCTGATTTTTATTGATTTAACAGCATTTAAACCCCAAAAAACCCATTTTAAATTTCCCAATTCATCCATTTAAGTTCAGTCGTTTATCGTTTTCAGCTTCCAAATCTCTAATTTGCTGTTTTTTTCAAATAATCTTCTATTAACAGAAAAAAAAATAATCTCCCATCCAAACATTCTCTGGTCAAAGCCTCTGGAATGTGAGGATTTGCTGCTTGTTTTGTTTTTTGTATTATTTTAATCTCGTATTTTTGTGCTTTGTGTTGATTATCAGACAAACAGTTCATCAATGAGTTGTTAAAATGATTGGCAGGTTTATTGGAAATTAATCATCTGAGTAGTTTCAGTTTCTGAGTCAGTCTTAGAAAAGACTCAGTTGCAGGCAAATTATGAATTATTTTCTGAAATGATATTTTATTTGATACACTGATAAATAATTAATATTAATTATAAATTAAATCAGTATTTACTGCCCCATTGGCCGTTTCTGTATATTTGTGATTTGCCCTTTTGTCATTCATCATATATACATCATTATATATGTTTTATATTTATACTTGCACAAACAAACCACAGCAAATTCCTTGTATGTGCAAACCTAAACCCTCATTGTGATCACTCCCTCCTGACCTTTGACCCCCCACACTAAAGCGTCTCTCATGTGATGACGGTGATCAAACTCCTGGATCTAAGATCCTGTTTCACATCACGTTGTTCTGTCATTTAATCACCTTTTCCTTTAGTGTTGTGTTCTTGTGAGTTGACTAGTGATTGTGTGACACACACGCACAAATACTAAAACACACAGAGGAACGAGGGTCTTCGGAGGCGTCTGTTGGATCTTAGATCATAAACATGTAGTCTTCTCCTGAGGATTCTTCCCATAATGCTTTGTTAATGGGCCCCGTCTGATCGTGCTGTGGCCCCGCAGCTGATCAATGATTTATCAGTGATGATGTCATAGATCTCACGGTCAGTCCACCATTAACGCTGCAGCAGCACAGACACACAGGAGGATCATGACATGGGCGTCAGTCTGGGCCTTTATATTGACTGGAGATGTTGACTTGATTTAAAACTTTAAATATCTTAATTACTTCAAGTCGACTGCAAAGAAAGGACATTTTCCACAGAGGCGATTGGGCACTTGCTCAAAGTTTAGGCAACAAATCAGCCGGTTAATCCAGAGAGTGCCTGCTCTCAGTCTGCACAGTCCCAAAACAGCATCCGACAGCAAATCTCACACTTGGCTCACGACCCGAAAACACTCAGAAGATTGGAGCGGAGGATTCTCCTCCCTCTGTTTCTTTACTTCATTTGTCTCCCTCCCACGTCCTCAGCGTTTCCTCTCTGTTCATTGCTTGCTTCGTCATCCTCTCGCTTTCCCTCCCCGCTGTTGATTCTCGTCTCCCCTGATATGTTTCCCTTCATTAGGACCTGTTACTGCTCATTTAAACACATAACGTTTCCTCGCTCAGTCACAGTGGAGTGTTGGGTATCAGTGCTGCTTCGTTGGTTGTTGCTGAATATTATGCAACTGTTTCAAATGTTTTATGTTCATAATTCATCTCATAGCTTTTATAAAACTCTCTCTATAAATGATGGTACATACAGTGCAAAGCAGGAACATCTGTAGAAGGTGATGAAACAGATGAGTTCAGGTATATTGCAGGCAGAATAAATCTGTGGTGACTGAGTGAATCTTTTCAGATTTGTTCTCAGGGTTCAGGGTCAGAAATTCATGGAAAACTGTCGAGTCTCTTTCTGCTGAGCCACCTGGGAACTTGTCACTGGCTCATTCATGCACAACCTCGTGGGAGGAGGCAGGAAAGGCCTTTAACTGCAGGACTCTGAGCTGTCACTCGTCTTCCCTCCTCAACTGACAACTATAAACGCTCTACACACACACACACACACACTTTGTTATTAGTGCTACTCAAACTAAACCTGGGTCTTACATGTAGGTTTGACAGGTTCTGGCCTCAAGTTCTCTTTTTGATGGCGTTGGGTCTTGGGGCAGTTGGTTGTTGATCCAGCCGATGGAGTAAAACAAGTTTATTATTATGTATGTTGCATTCAATGCTCACGTGTTTAGAATATCTCCGTCGATGTGTGCGCGTTCCCTCGGCTCTTTGCTTCACCCCTCACCTGAGACGTGTTGCTAGAACAGAGGCTTCAGGGAGAGAGGGTGACAGCGACAGTGAAGATGGTGAATTCTGTAATCTGAGACAGTGAAGTGGGACTTCCTGTCACAACTACTCATCTTCAACCTCCATCTCTCTGTGGTCCTCTGTTTCCGTCCTCCCCTCCCTCTCTGGGTCAAGGAGCAGGGAACGTGTCCATGTTCGTGTGTCCATCTGCACACGTGCTTTAACATGCGACAGACCCAACAATGAAAAAACGTCAAGAAAACAAATACCTCCTGGTGAAAAAGCGGTTATTGATCAGGATGAGCTCCGGTTTGCAGACAGTGATGACGCTGGTTTAAATCTGCTGATGTGCTAATGTACGGTGGTTCCTGAAGGCAGCAGCACACTAACTGCTTTGTGAAAGAAAAGCATTCGTTATAAATGCTTCCATTATTTATTTTCACTTTCCTTCTTCGTGGTTTTACCCTCGTTTCTCGGTTCTGACAGAATTGACGAACCTCGGCAGAGATGACCCCCCCCCCCCCCCCCCCCCCCCCCCCCCCCCACACACACACACAGAAATCTGACACATCAAACAGGAAGTGCAGCTGATTCTGCAGGATTCAGATTTATTATAGAGAAATAAAAAGGCTACTCAGTTAATTAACAGCCGAGGAATGAAATGGCTCAGTCGATGCGTAACTTATGGTGGAAGAGTAATTGATAATGAGTCTCTATCGGAACCTCATGATCCGATTCAGAGTCAGAGTCAGGATTTTCTATGCATCTCGATGCATCAAAGAATTTTATGATTTATTATTGACTACGAGGTAAATAGAATTTATAGATATATATATACATGTGTGTGTGTGTACATATATTGTTAGCTGATGAAAATTGCAGCACTCATCTCTGGCCGCTACAGTTCGTCTCAACTGCAGCATTTCTGAACTACAGGTGTTGTCAAACTACGGCACACCTGCCTCTCTGTGTGAGAAGTGTTGTCACCTGCCCTCTGCTGCAGCGTGTGAACATGTGCGTGTGAACATGTGCGTGTGTGTGTGTTGCCGGGTGGCTGCCAATGAGCATTGCAGGTGCTGGCATGTCCAGGCTTCTGTCTAATCCCCATGGGAGCGTAAATAAGCTCTGCCTCCTTACGTAACCACTATGCCAGATAGAGGATGGAGAGATTACGACATGGACACAGAGGAGAGAGGGAGGTAGAGAGGATCACTGATAAGAAAGAAGAAGAAAAAGAAGCCGTGTAATGACGATGAAGGGGCGTGTGTAGTTTCTTCTCTAGCTGATGAAAACCTTTAATTGCGTCTCTTCCACACACATTCACACTTTCCTCTAAACCACAGTTGTATTTCATTGTTTCACTCCCTCGCTCTCTTTCTCTCTGTTGTTGTGTTTGTCGGTTTCTCATTGTCTTCTCTTGTGTCGGCACAGCGAAGCCCCCGGGGCAGACGCTGGGAAATGTCAGACGTTTAATTGAATTTATGGCACTGGCAGCATAGACGACAACAACACACACAAACACATCACTAAACGACTGCAGTTGTGCAGATAGCTGCTCTCACATTTTCACACAAGGAGACACGCCGATGATCTTTAACAGTGTTGTGTTATTACAGTGTGTGGAGAAGCCGGATAATCTAATACCACGAGTGTTGATGCTGTCGGAACAACAAAGGCTGTTCGCTGTTGGTCGGAGGTTCAACCACTCTCAGCTCCATTAATCTGGTTCTCTTGCTAACATGCAAAGTTGTAACACACACACACACAAATATACGAATATATAAATATATAGGTCAGTGGTGTTTGTTCTGTTTAGACTCCAGCATCACACACTGTGTTCAAACAAGGCAGTGAAAGTACTAACTGAATCATTATTATTCTCGATGCTCAGTTGACCTGAGTTAAACACAACTTCCCTCAGGACATGTTCTCCTCCTCTGTGTGTGTTTGTGTTATCGCTCTTTCTCTCTTCATCTTTGTTGTGGTATCTTGTTCACTCGGGGGCAGGTAGAGCTGTGTGCGCTCGTGTGTTTTCTCCGGCTCTGCTTTGTTCCCCACATAAGTTGCAGACTCATGAGTTTTTTCCGCTGCACCATCGCAGCCTGTGTTCTCGGTGTTTATGTCCCCGATGCATCCAGCGCCGTTGTTGTCGGACGTTTTTGTCACTTATTTCCTCTGAGAGAGTCGGAGAAGGTTCTGCAGCAGCTGAATCAATGTGTGTGTTTCTACATGAGTGAGACAGAGACAGAGCCGACGCAGCTCAGCCAGACAGACGAGTGGAGGACCTGTCAATTCACAGCTGATTAACAATTCCCTCTGCGTCCGAGCTGACCATTTTTCCTGGGCTTCAAGACGGTCAGTCAATCAGGCGACGTGCACCCTCATACGTTTTGATTTTAAAGGAGACGTAGTCTGCTGATATATTTTTTAATTATTGTTAATAGACTGTAAAATGTCTTCATCCTCTATTGTTCAGAAAACTCAAAATCACTGTCAGACTGTCCATCGCTGCAGCTCCTCTTTTCAGCCTCTGTCTCAAACAGATTGGTTCCTGTCTGCTCTTGTGTTGGTTACTGAAATCCACAGGTTCCAGCACGGCCAGTACCGACCGGACCAAATCAAACCTCTCGTGTCAGAGCGCTACAAGCAAATAAAACATCACCACACGTGTCAGTGAGAGATAATCGTGTGCATTCCTGCAACCAACGCTGCAAACCAGTGAACGTTCAGCCGGGCGCATCATGGACTCTTTGTTTCAGAGACGCCACTGCAGCATCAGCTGAAACACTAAAGCTGTGGTCTGCTCCAACGTCCTGCTTCCTGTTGTCCTCTTTTTCTGATGATGACGACATGCGTGTGCACGGAGCGGTCCTCACAACAGAACAGTGTGAATGATGCCTCGGACTTGTGCGTCTCGTAAAAGCCGGTGACATTTTACGGGAATGAAACGCAGGCTTGATTGATGTATCATGAAGTTGGGAAGGAGTGCGGCCTGCAAATCACCTTTTACTGCGGCGTCACAAACACCAAGATGCAGATAGATGGCGTGCAGCGTCGGGCACCCTATCTTTTTGATGTTGCCGTAAATTTCCCCCGGTTACCGTGACGCCTGGAGCGCAGCGAATGTCTATCTCTCTCCTCCGAGCCGTTTCCCCCACATCCTCTCTCAGGGTCATTTATAGTATCAACAGATTAAGGTTACGGCTGCACCTCCTACCTGTGAGGTCTGCCGGACGGCAGGAGGTGTGTGTGGTCATTAAGTGCTTATTGCTGTGACCTGTGCGTCAGAAGGTCAAACATATTTACTTCTTACACGGAAACTATTATCCTCACCTGCCCTCCACCCCCCCGACACCCTGCAGCTACTTAGCACAGGTCCTGTTCTCACCTTCCTCTGATCACAGAGCAGCGCACCAACATCGAGTCCAGAGGAGGAGGAGGTCTGGGTCGGGATCATTTTTTATTGAGTTTGGTCTTTTTCTGCTCCTGAAGGTGCTGATGCTGGTTGTAATGCCATAATGATGTTACCATGGCAACCACATTCATTGCCTCCATTCAAACAGAAAGACGACCCCACCCCCCCCCCCCAACTGACCACACGCCCGTGTCAGACGCCGTCTACGACAACCTCAGACTCACTTTAATACACGTCACCGCTACTCAGACTTTTTCTTACTGTGAATGAATCAGTGACTGCCTGAGTGACCACGTCACAGTGGTTTGTTATGCTCGTCCCATTTCAACCCACAGACTCGTCCAGTGTTTTTAAAGCTGAAATATAAAATGCACATTATAAAAAAACTTCAATAATGTCACGTACACACTGAACCCGCTGTGATTTCTGTTTTTTAAAGGAGATGCCGAGAGCCCGATGCTCACATGTACACTCTCCTCCGTGCATAATGACAGGTATTAAATATTTAACACAGTAATCCACACTATAACTGCAGCGAATGTGTAGCACAGTTAATTGTGTCATCTCAAGCATTCGCACGTCTCGTCACCACAATGTTACGAGGAAATTTCCAGACGAGAGACTCAGACGGAGATCAGCACTTTTTATGTCACAGATTCACAGGAAATAAATTAACGGAGCTGAGCAGCATGTTGTGACCTTGAAAAACCTATTTCATGTAATTACTCCTCAATAATAAGATAATAAATCATGAGAAAGAAAAATTGGGTTTAAATTAACATCTTGATTTTATGAGCTCAACACATTTTTGAGTAACCTTGGAAAACCCTGCTCCTATAATTCACTGAAGTTGTTTCTCATGCAGGTAATTAACCCGTGTTGAAGTTAAAGAGAAAAAACACGTTACATAAAGGCTGGAGTGAATTCACGCATTTGAAATCAACCGAATCCAAAAGTGTCCTTCATACTCCGGCACGCGTGTGATGTGCGTCCTCAGGCGAGTTGGTATGGTCGGGGATGAAAACTGAGACGGAGCCAAAACCGAGGAGAGATCCATCCCATTTGAAAACGCTTTTTTAAAACCCAAACTTTGCAGTATGCATGCAGCCTCCATGTTCCTCTTCTTCCCTCTGCACCCCCCCGCCCCTCACCCTCTTCCTGTTATTTCAGTGAGGGCAGCTGAAGTGTAGGAATCATCAGCCCGTGTGCAGCTGACTTCTATTCAGAGCCATAATGGCTGACGCTGCGTGCAGCTGAGTCCCATTCAGAACCAGAATGTGCGGTTGATTTCTTCCAAGACGCCCAGTTCCGCCACTCGAGCCGTCTGCAGTTCAAAGCAGTCCCCCCCACACACACACACTCTCCCTCCCCCCCCCCCTCCCCCCTCTCCTCCTCCCCTCTGCTGCCAGATTTCTGAAGTTAATCTTTCCTACTCGCCTGATGTGTGCAGGAGATTGTGCCTCTTAAACCTTTTTCTTAAGGCTGCTGTGAATAAGCCTCTCATCCGCTCCAGAGTAGCTCTTTGCTCAACGTGAACGCACATGCACACGCACTCACACGCACATGCACACGGACTCACACACGGTGCATGAGAGTGGGTGAAACTAACTGGATCACGTGTTCGCATATTTGGGCTGTATCAGGATATAAACAGCTGAGGAAGGTGGTGTCCTCACAGAGCTCCAGACAAAAACACAGTCAATATGAATAAAACCTGGATAATTACGTCCACGGCACTAAAAGAAGTACATTTAACAAACCATGAACACTTGAACATACATCAGTGTGATAAGAATCCATGTCCCATCCCAACATGGAGCAGCCAGCCACCGTTTTTTGCTTCACAGCTGACATGTCGTCCATCTTTTTCTACAGTTTATCGTCGACTTATTGATTCATTGACTGATCGACAGTGACTCTCAGCAGATTCTCTTGCTTTTGTTGTCTGATTCATATTTCAGTGTTTCTCAGAAGAAGGAAGAATCTCTCAGCTCTGGACGATCTGCTCCTCCTGCTCTCGTCAACCTTCGTCACATTTCGTATTCCGCTCACGGTGTTCTCTCCACGTTGCTGCTCATCTCGTCTGAACTCTCCTCCGTCCTCCCTCTGTTTGTCCCGGCTCCTGTCGGGCCTCTTGTACGTCGTGGTACAGAGCGCAGCCTCGAGCCAGGCCTGACATTTGCTGCGCTGCGAAGGGGGGACCGAGGTGAAGTGACTGGACTGTAGCGTGGAGGGAGATAACGCAGCGGAGGAGCACTCGGCTGCATTACTAATGAGAGCTCTTTGACCCGCTGTACCTGCTCCAACAAAGTTTAGGGTGAAGAATGTTCCTGCTGGAGTTTTGTCTCAGAAAGACTTTTCACTGTGCTGACGTCCTGAACCAATTGGTTGATTGTGAGCTGGTGTTGTGTTTGAGTCTGAGCAGGAGTTTTCCCCACAGAGCTCAGATCTGCACAGCTCAAAGGATTCCAGGAGAAAAAGCCTTTTCATTTTGGTCTCTTTCATTTCTCTCCAGTTTCTGTGTGCAGGGTTAGAATGTGCAAAATCTACATCACAGTGTGTCGTTCAGTTTAACTCCACGACAAATAGTTTCTGTTGTAAGTGAGCGGACGTTTGTTACCGTGAAGATGAAGCTGTATTTGTACGTCACCTCAACAATCACTTATCAATCAGTTGATGGAGGAACTGTGTGTGTGTGTGTGTGTGTGTGTGTGTGTGTGTGTGTGTGCGTGTGTGTGCGTGCACGTGCACGTGCGTGTCTGTAGGTGTCTCCTGCATGTTTGGGCATGTTGCAGTTCTACCTCACCCTTCTGACACTAAGCAGCTTTAGCTTGATCACCATCTGTTCAACCAGTCTGTGTTTGTGCACAAAGACTCCTTACACACATGCACGCACACACACACACACACACACACACAGTGTTCAGCCCTCAGCCGGTTGGTGTTGCTCTGTCTGCTGCAGCCAGGAGTGGTGTTTGTGTTTAGCTGTGAAATCACCACTGAGGTTGTGCTGACTGTGATTTGCTGTGAGTCTGTAATTCTCAGAATCCTGCTGGTTGTATGTTTTGTGATTTATTTATTTGTTATCGTTGGATTGCTGTGAGTCTCTGCAGCTGTTCTCAGAAGTACAGACATTTACTGGAAATGTTCTGGAGGGGCTGTTTGTGAGAACACACATGTTTGAGTCAGCAGGAAAATGTCAAACCCGTGACGGACACGAAACAGACAAAGGCGTCGACTTGTTAAGACGAGGAGATTCCAGATGTTTTGGTGATGAGGGCCGACGCCGGTGTGGACGAGCTGTAAACAACAACACTGATCTTTCCACACCACAATTCATACGTCATGTCCCGCCTCCTGTTGCTCTACAGGCTCCACCCCTCGCCTGAATGTCCCCCACACGTTCCTGTTGTCGTGAACGAGTCGACGATCTGCTGCAAAACAGCATTAAATGGTCTTTGAAATGTGTCCATCTTTAAAATCCACCAAACTCACTTTAACAGAAGAAGAATACAAAACAAACACATTGTGAAAATGATCAGAATAATAATATAAATACCAGCGTTGAGTCCGTTTCCTCTGCGTGGGTAATAATAAATCAGCTCTTGCATGGTTAACAGGAGCTTGAGAAGAATCCTGGTTGAAATGTGTGTGTTGTTTTCAGGGGGCCCTTCAGCGTGGTGCGGAGATGCATCAACAGGGAGACGGGGCAGCAGTTCGCTGTCAAGATCGTGGACGTGGCCGAGTTCACCTCAAGTCCCGGACTCAGCACAGAGGGTAAGAAATCACAGTGTTCCTCGCTCTGCAGTTTGAGCTGCTCATAAATATGAAGAAGATAATGGCCTTTCAACAGCCTGTTATTCCTCCTGCCCACAGTGAAACATGGTGCCGCTCAGATCTTTATCCTTATTCTTGTGTAAACATTCTTTTATTTTGTAGTTTTTAATTTAAGCCACACTGGGGAGTTTCCAGCTCATTCACAGTCGTCTGCTGAAACTCTTCTTACTGATTGGACAATTGTTCTTGAATTGATTTCTGATATTCAAGCTAATATTTTATTTTATTCCTCTGCGCTGGCGACACCCGGTGGCCGGAGGCCTCACATGTTCAGGTTCTCCTTCTGCACGTCCTGTTCTTGTGAGCACGATGCGTCGCGAACACTTTATTCATATTTGGCACAAACATTCATTTGGACATTAGGATCAGCTGCTTAGATTTGAGTGGTTAATCGTGAAAGGCCATGGTGACGGTGTTATATTCTCAAGTCTAGAAGGAATTTCTTCATATTTTGAACAGTTGGATGAGGGAATTTATTTCTCCTGGTGTCATCATACGTCTGCACTTTGCATTTAAGATTGTGGTTTATAATTTTCTTCTGAGACCCTTGTGGCTGCCACTCTGCAATTTTCTGGCGATGATGGTTGAGGATGAGTGAAAAATGGGAGAGTCCACAACTTTGTTTTGGTCGCATGGCGCTCGAAGGAACGTGGAAGTGTTCCAGACGTGACATGAGCAGTTTCTCTGCACTTTGTCCTCACACCTCGCACAATAAACCCTGAAGTAAAGTGCTGTGTGGTTTGGCAACATTTCTAACTCCGTCACCACTTTATTACAGCCGTTACCTCAGTGTTGTCTGTGTGATAACTACAGGACATCCATCTTCACCGTGTCTTCCTCCTGCTCCTCCTGCTCCCCCGCTCGCCGTTGTTCCGTGTCACATTGACTCTTTCTCTACAGTCGACAGAGGTTCACCAGCGAGCGCGGAGCTTTGATTAAATGTTCGGGGTATTTTGTCATTTCTCTGTTCTCATATGAAGCCGTGATGAAAATCGGACTTGACGGATCACAGAAAACTCTGAAAATGAAAGATTTCCATTGTAGCTTGACCGACTCTGTGCCGGTGTCATTTCTCCTCATCGCCACCATTTATGTTCACACGTGTGTGTGTGTGTGTGTGTGCGTGTGTGTGTACATGTTTCCTGGTCAGCACACTCCCTGGTCCTTTATATCTAATCACAGTCCCTCCTCTGCAGCCCTCAGGAATCCATCAAAGCGTGCAGACGTCAGCTGGACGTTCTCATTGTTGATTTGTTTTTTTTCCACCCCCCCCCCCCCCCCCCCCCCCCCCCCCCCCTGTCTCTCTCTCTCTCTTTTAAATGTTTTTTGGTTGTTGTTCTGCGCAGAAAGCCGAGCGGTCTCACTTGAGCGGACAGCTGTAACACAGCAACACAGTAATCAAGCACACATGCAAACACCCTGAACGGAACAGGCCAAGGGAAGTGGGTCAAACGATTCGTGTCTCTGCAATGGACTGGGCAGGGGGGGCCTGACGCACACACACACACACACACACACACACACACACACACACACACACACGCACACACACACACACACACACACACACCAGCTTGTTTCTCTGCAGCCTGTCCAGAGGTCTGTCTGATGAATAGGTCAGACCTCCGAGGGGAAGAGAGAGAAAAAAACCAGAATGAGTAAAATTCATCATGTGCCATCGCCTCCTCACATTCCTCCACATCCTCTGTTCTCTCATTCCTTCACTCGCTCCTTCTCCTCTTCCTCTGTTTGCCTCCGCTCTTCATTTCCTCTCCGGACTCTCACCTCCTCCATCTTTCACCTGCAGAGCTGTTAAAGCTGCAGCTCTGTGTTTCTGTGGTGTTTCTCTTTGCATCAGACTGTTGTGACATGTCGTTCTAACTGTGAAACCAGTGTCAGGTCTGGAACACACACCTGCAGTTGTGTGCGGTGTAGCTGTGGTAGCATGGCCGCCTCCTCCTGTGAGCTTTGACTCCCAGCAGGAGGAGCATGGATCACTGTGGAGATCACATCTGCTCATCACCCTCCCCTCTCTCTTCTTTTTAACCACTCTTCTCTCTCTCTTTATCTAACTTTGGGGCGAGGGCTGCCGGCGCTCACTGGAGCTTCATCTGAAGAACACGTCAGAAGACTGAATGTTTTGTCTCACAGCCACGATGTCATGTGATTTAATGATTTGATGAGTTTACCTTCTGCTACCCGGTCGGTGGCTTCCTCCACAGTCTTTGGTCGCTGCCAGCCAGTGACCCACCGAGTGTTTGAAGGATGATCAGGCTGCGGCACACAAACAGTGTGAGGGCTGAAGCTGGTGAAGCAAACATAACGTGAACAGCTGGAGATGGAGATGACATGAGGCTTCACAGCCTTGTTCCACAGGATCCGTCGTTAAACACAACGTTTACTTGTCTATTTTCATTTTGTCCTCATGAGTCTGTGGAGCGTCCCATCATTAAAAGCCCCACTGCCCCTATTGGCCACCAGTGGTCCTACAGTTTGGTTTTGCATATTGAGCACTTCCTGCTGCTTGCACTTTGAACACATTAGTTGTACTCACACACTCACACACACGCACACTCACACAAGCAGTGGAAGTGTCCTCCCTGCAGTGGTTTTCAGCTCGGTCAAATTGTCGAGGTGATTTTCTTCCCATTTGATAAAGTATCTTTCGTAATCTCCACCAGCAATTACAGTGACGGACGTAAGCTACGAGAGCTCGCCAGATGACATTAAATGTGGCAGGCTGCAATGCCCTTAAGGTAGCCACTTATCCCAGCTTTAGCAGCATTAGCATCATGTTAGAGTTAGCCCACGCCTTGTGCTCGTCCTCGGAGGATTAGTGTAATGTTTAGTGCAGAGGCTCGCGGCGGCACAAGTGGCTCACGGCGTCAACTTGGAAGCTTAATTAAAATGTCACTGCATACATAGCAGCCCATTACACTGCCTTAGCATTATAGAGTGTGTGTGTGTGTGCGTGTGTGTGTGTGCGTGTGTGTGTGTTGGGGCCTCCAGCGGGATGTGGAATATTTAATGTCTCCTCACACTGTCCAGTGAGTTGTATGTATTGTGGCTCAGTCTGCAGCTGTTTCACCACGAGAGGCGGATATTAAAAGTTAATATAATAAACGTGCGCTGGTGATGGAATCTGAGAGAATGAGGCTGAGCTGCATCGTAAAGGTCGAGTGAGTGATGAGCTCGGCTTCAGCTGCTGTGAGGAGGCTGCTCTGTGGAATGAAAGGATGGAAGGATGGAGAGATTGAATACAAAGACAAAAGTGACATGTTTGGAAAATCAGTCTTTATCAAATCCATTCTTTAGGTTTGACTGTAAACTGATCAGTGTTCAGTGTTAAAGAGTCACTGGAACATACGTGAGTCACTGGAACAGCTTCTGTCTTTAGTTGAAAACAAACTGAATTTAATCTTTTGGTTGTGAAACAGTGAAAACAGGTTTGAGGAATCAAGACTATAACTGATGATCAGCTGCAGCTCTAAAGCTGAAACACACCCTGGTGTTCCTCATGCTCACGATATGTACCAGTACCCAACAGTACCTTCTCCCTTTGTGTATTTGTAAAACCCATGATGCTGTTTTACTCTTCATACTTTAATATTTCTTGTAAAAATGAAAGGATTCATTCAGCACACTCACTCAGTGTTAGTGTTCTGGTGGGTAACTGCTAATTAATCAATCACTTGAACATACACAGTCATTAAAGATATTTCAGCAAGTGTTGTCTTCTCTTGACTCTCTCTGTCTTCTTCTTCTCGCTCTTCTTCCTCTGCTTCTTTTGCTTCTTCCTCCTCCTCTTCTACTTATTCTGTCTCCTCCTCCTCTTCTTCTCCTTCTTATTCTTACTCTTCCACCTCCTCCTCCTCATCCTTCTTCTCCTCTTCTTCCCTTGATCCTTCCTTTAATGACTTTGTTGTCCCATGTGAAAATGTACCACGCCCTATTTAGTGACTGGGACACACCAGGTTGTTTCAGCTGTCGCAGCTTTGTTCTCCAGCTCTGACACCGACCTGTGGAGGAGGCTCTGAACATAAGAGATTATAAAACTGGAAAACCCCCTGACATCATCTTCATCCTCTGAAACTCCTCCGTGCTTCTTGTTTTCCTCACTCACTCCGATCACGAGTATCTGAAGCCTGCAGCCTCCTTATCTCTGCAACTCTGCATGTCAGACTCACAGTTTGACCTCTGGCTTCACCGCACCACTGAAAACTCCTCTGCAGTCTCGTTTGGTTCAAGTGCTGCTTGTTTGTATCCATCCCATGGTTTCAGATCCTCTTTCTGCTGCCTGACAATAAGCATCTACCACTTTAATTGGTTCCTAATGAAGGGGGGGGTTGGAGGGGGTTACTGAAGCTGAGAGGAACAATGCAGCTCTGTAGGAATCACTGGGGAGAGAAAACAGACGCAGCTTCTCACAGCAGGAAAACAACACAAAGCTCCTTCTCTCCTGAGACGAATCAGAAACTGTACATTTAATGTTGTAACAGGTGGAAAACACTGAGACGCGTATGAAAGAAAAACTGGACGTTGATGAAGTTTGATATTTTACAGTTTGACTAAATACAACTAGAGATGTTGAACTTGAATGAAGAAGATGAGAGTTTTCATATCTGCAAATTCAAACCGACTCATAGCTGCTGATTTTATCGACTCTGATTCTGAGTTCTTTATGATAAGATCATTTTGTGTGTGTGTGTGTGTGTGTTTCAGATCTGAAGAGGGAGGCGAGTATCTGCCACATGCTGAAACACCCCCACATCGTGGAGCTGCTGGAGACGTACAGCTCCGATGGGATGCTCTACATGGTGTTTGAGTTGTAAGGATCACACACACACACACACACACACACACACACACACACACACACACACACATCTGACCCCTCACACCAACACACACGTGGCGGGAAGAGAAAGTTCTGCTCCTGTAGGACACCAGGCTGGAAGACTGTGAGGAAGAGGTGGTTTGTGGGAAATGCGAGCTACAGAGAAATGGGCGACAGTGTTAGCAGGACAGAGAGGAAAGCGAGCCAGCGGCGGGTTTCTATAATCTGCTCTGATATGAGAAAGCTTGTTAGCTGAGGGTGGGGGTGGGGTAATAAAGGAGTGCAGTTCTGTATATATGAAGGGAAAGAGATGAGATTAAGATTTCACACTCGCTGCTACCTCCAGCTTTTCTCAGAGCCGCTCCATATCTCCATCTCTCCTCTTCTTCCAGAACTAATTCCTTTATCGTTTAATTCCGTTATCGCCGAACAGGCTGAGTGCTCGGGTTTCGCACGGCTCGGCAGAGCGCAGGAAACTTCCCAGGAAAAGCAGGAGAACACCATTTTAAAGGGATTTTCACAGGTTGCTTTGCAGCTCGTTCGTGCTCGAGCTGCTGTTTTCGTTTGGTGGAACTGCAGGTAGATCTGAGACGTTTCCTCTGAGACGTCACTGAGCAAACAGGGAAGATAAATGCTCCACATGTCTCCGTATCTCCCAGGAATCCCTGCTGGATAATCAAGCTGAAATGTGAGCCTGGTGAGGTGATAGGAGGAGGAGGAGGAGGAGGAGGAGGGGTAGATGTGCTGCAGCCACTTCCTACATAACAGGCCCGTTTAATTGGTGCAGAGGCTTAGTGACAATAAAGAGAAGGTTTCAGTAATTGGGGAAGAAGAATAGGGACCAGAGAGACACAATCGGCTGTGGCTAAATGCAGCAGCTCATTGATCGTGAAGGCGCACTTCTTTTCCTGTCGCCCTGAGAGACGCTGTCACCTTCGGCTGAAACCTGGTTTTAACTGGACCGGGGGAAGCTGTCTTCGTTAGATCCACATCTTCACTGTCAATGACTCCAGAGGGATTTTCTAAATGTGAAAACATCAGAGCGCACAGATTCAGCAGCTGCTGCAGATCCACCGTCAAAAACAGCAGACGTGTTTTGAAACTCTCCTCTTCGTCATCACCTGCTTTTATTTGGTGATTTACTTCTGACCTCAAGACCCACCCTCGATTAACTTGAAGATAAATCACTAATTTATCTGCGTGCTTTTTAACTGATGAATCCATCCATTCATTGAGTTTCTGCTCCCTGTGCAGGTCAAGGTTGTTTTTAATGGTTTATGAAATATATTAAGATAAATAATTATTATGCAGTGGCGGGAGACATTAATATGATAAATGTCCATAAATGAATGCAGTTGGTGAGAAGAATGAGTTTCCAGCTGTAAAAATCTGAAACAAGCAGCGACTGAATGTATAGAGATATTGATCAGGTATCTGATTAATAATTGACCTGTGATATAGAATCTGATATAATATTTGGTTTAAAGAAGCTTCTTCTTGTTCTGGTTTCAAATTTCTGGCTTGTTACTATTTTTATTTTCCTTTTGCAGCTTTAAAATGTACCTTCCACAAAACACCGCCCTCTGGTGGAGCTTCCACGGAAGTTAATTATGAGCCTCTCCATGTGTTTTATAAAACTCTCTCATTTTAAAACAACATTTTCTCAATCGACTGACACTAAAATCTCACATTTCTCTGCCTGAACTAAATGAAACCTCTCGTCCTCTGATTCCTTCCGTCTCTGTGGCGATGCAGCTGTTTTCTTCCTGCGCCCACAGAGACGAGACATAATTACAGCTTCTCTCCCTCTGACCCGAGTCTCCCACCTCACCTTCCTGACCGATCGCTGAGAAGACAAGTGTTGAAGTTTTAATAAGCGTGACCTTTCCCTCTTACCCAGATTCCTGCAGTGACCTTTCTGCCACACTGAACCCCTCTCTCTCTCTCCCTCCCTCCCTCTCTCTCTCTCTCTCTCTCTCTCTCTGTCGTTGTTAGTATGGACGGAGCAGACCTGTGTTTTGAGATCGTGAAGCGGGCGGATGCTGGTTTCGTGTACAGTGAAGCGGTGGCCAGGTGAGACTGTCTCACAACGTTTTATTTTGGAGTTCTGTGTTCTGGTGCCTTCGCTTAAAAAGTCAACACTTTCCTGTTTTGTCTTTTTTTTAAGTCACTACATGAGACAGATCCTCGAGGCGCTACGCTACTGCCACGACAACAACGTCATCCACCGAGACGTCAAGGTATCTCTCACATGCAGCTTTAATTGCACTGACGGCCTGTGAACCTGCACGGAGGTGATGGATGCTGGGTAATGCACTCAGCATCTGCAGCTCAGGTTTTAGTGGAGGAAGAGACGTGATTGTCAGCAGCACAGATTCTCAGTCAACCAGGTAGAAGTCAAGAGCAATCGAACCCGACCCGCTCCGGAGTAGGTTAGCCGTTCAGAATGTATTATGACCATGAGAACTTAAACCAAGCAAGAGGTTAAACCTGAAGTTACCCAGATAACTGTTCAAACTCATGTTCGCAGTAAAGGCCTCAGCTCGACAGTCACAGTTCAGTTTAAACCTGCAGACGCTAACTTCCTCACACACGCAGACTTTTAATGGACTCTGTGTCTCGGACCTGTGTCACGTTCCTTCACTCCCACGACTTCTCCAGACTCTTTGTACTCAGAGGCTGTTTTCTCTTTTTAGGGTTAACATAAGAAAAAGTTCATTATCAAATCTGGGAGTCAGTTTAACAACATTAGATTAATCCACAAGTGATTCATAATTAATCAGTGTCACAAATGTTCCTTCTGATGATGCCACACACACACATACACACACACACACACACACACACACATACACTGTGATTAGTGTGGTACAAATGCAGCTTTGACATTGGTGCAGGCGTTTGGTTCTATTATCACCATTTAACAGTGAGTCTGAGCTCCTGTCTCCAGCTTATCAGATGTCCTTTACAGGACACACACACACACAAACACACAAACACACACACACACACACACACACACACACACTGTCCTTGCTGCATATAGATCAGTGTGGGTGTGCCGCTTCTTCCCATGCATGAAAGTCACTGAATTCATTTACATCTTGATGTGTGTAAATCACCGTGATGTCTCGGTGTTTATCTTCACTTCAGACCACCACGAGTGTGTGTGTGAGTGTGTGAGTGAGTGTGTGTGTGTGTGTGTGTGTGTGTGTGTGTGTGTGTGTGTGTGTGTGTGTGTGTGTGTGTGTGTGTGTGTGTGAGCGAGCGAGTGAGTGAGTGTGTGTGTGAGTGTGTGTGTGAGTGTGTGTGAGTGTAGCTTTGTGGATCTGAGCTTTTGCCTGTGGCCGTCTGATCGCTACAGATGCAAATGCACAGTCACTCTGATGGGATCGGTTTGTGCAGCTTGGTTTTGATCGCATAAGTTTCGAGAGCGGCGTCTGAAGGTGAACTTTTCTCTTCTGAGACGCTTCTCTCGTCCAGTGTTTGTGCCGCAGCGTGGAGTTATGAAGTCGACGCTGTGTGGCGCGTCTGATCTGCGCGACACAGATCCCGACACCGTGCGGAGCAGCTCGAGAAATCCAGAAACACGGCAAAAGTTTTGATGCAAACACAAACAGGCAGAGTCACAACGATGCAGACACACACCTCACTACAGCCGTGTGTGTTTGTTGTGCGGGTGAGCTGAGGTGAAGGGATCTCCTGTCAGCCGCTCGCAGCAGAACAAACAGAGAGGTGCTTCCTCTGTGCATCTTGAAGTTTGGCTTCCTGGAATATAGCACGGGAGTCTCTGCAGGACGCCAGAGACTCTGCACCAGCCTCAGCATTCAAAATGTCTGCTCGTGGTGATGAAGACAACTTCTCACTCGTGGTTAAAGTCGTGTGCTGCAGTGGCACGGTTTTTTAAAAAAGCTCGACCACAACACGGGGAGAAAATCCCAGTTTTCTCTTTACAGGCGTCTCACATCGGGAGCTGTGAGCGATAACACAACAGAAGCACCAGAGCTGCTTGTGTCTTGTGTTTGAGTCTATTTCAGTCTGTGCTCATGAAGCATGTAGCTGCTGCCTGTGGCTCAGTGTGCATGTGGGTGCAGAGCGAGGTCGGGGGGATGTTTACTGAGGATTTGCACCTCTTTTTTTAGATGCTCAGTCAAACTGTGTTTGTCCTGATTCACTGGGGAGAAAAAAAAAAGCAGCTTCTCTGAAAATCACGTGTTTCGGTTTAATGCGTCACTTCTGTTGACGCTCGTCACAAACACAAGATTTATATTTTCATGACATTTGATGGATCCTAGCAGCTCGTTTACGAAGCACATTAATAATTATCACAGACTGAGAATGATCGTCAGTTATCTTCCCTTTAACTGACGTCTTCAGACAAACATTTCCAATTTGTGTTTTATGAAAGGAATATTCACCTCACTTTTATTCTGCATTATGATTCAGGCTCCCACGTGATCGTAGGACCCAGATGATGATGATGCTTGTGCACTGTTTGTGTTGTGTGTTGCACAATGAACTGCTGCTGTATCACTTTGGCCCTAGAACCATTTCCCCATCGGGACAGTCCAGTTGTTATCTCCGCTCATCACCCGAAGCTCGACACTGGTTACCGTCTCCCCTCGCTCCCCGTGTGTTTCGTCTCGCTACTTGTCTTCATATCTTTGTCGTGCTGTGTGTTCGTCCTCCAGCTCGTATCCGTAGACGTCTGAATTGCCCCGCTGCCCACACGGGGCCCTCGGGGGACTCACATCTGCAGGGGCCACACTTCACAGAACATTATCTTCTTCAGAAAACTGTCCTGATGCACATCTATAGTTCCTTCTGCACAAACACCACTGCACATCAATAATTCACACTCAATCACTGAACGTGGTTTGTGACACACAGATATCAAATATTTATCGGCTGCTGCACGTGAGGAGCTCAAACATTTTCATGTAAACTCAAGCAATGACAGACTTTATTAGGATGTTGGTTCTCGCTGGAGACGTCAGCTGAAGTCGATGATGAGCAGCAGACAAACTGAAGGAACCACCTGGAACAAGCAGGTTAAAACTCAACAGAACGAATTTAACTTAGAGTCCAGCTGCTGTCCAGACAGTAGTGTGTGTGTGTGTGTGTGTGTTTGTGTGTCTGTGTGTGTGTGTCACTCAACAGAGTAACTTTATGTTTTTCTTTATTTGAATTTTTAGAATTATCATCTGTCTCTTTCCACTGATATATTTCCTGCCTTGGGGTGGCGCTGTAGCTCTTTAAATTCAGTTTTGTGGCTCGCTCACTGTCTGAGGATTCACACGGAGCTCCAATGGGGGTTTCTTTGTACTTCACCACAGATTCAATGTAAATTTAATTATTAATCACGACAATAGATAGAAATGTTTGACTCATTTATCAAGAAGCTTCTCTAATGTTTCTCCTGTTGCTTGATATAATATAATATAATATAATATAATGTAATAACAGGCTGTTTGAAGCTCTAGGGAAGTGAAAGCTACGTGTTTTGTTGTGTGGATGGAAACACGGTCCTGTTGCACGGATCACTGTGAAATTAGGATTAGACGTTCGTGAACCCTAATGACCTTGTGATCTCCTGCATAAGTGAAATATCTCAAGAATGGAACAAATGAGGGTTTTTCCAAATGTCTCGATGTTTATTTAGAAGATTGCAGCACAAACATTTGCTCCAGAGACGCTGACGATCTTTGTCCCATCATCAGCCCCTGCTGCATGCTCTATGCTGAATGCTGCAGAAAACGCTGCAGTGACACGGTGAACATGTTAAACATTCAATTTTATTCCCGCAAAATATTTCCACCCAGACTCACCACCCAGAGCATTTTATTATTCACAAAGCTTGGATTCAATCACTATATCATATTATTCAGTTGCATCTGTTGACATCTTTTATCTATAACTGTCAATTTCTACCTGTAAAATGTCCTTTTGGTTCAAAAGTCAAACAAACCTACTTTAAATAAATGATTCAAGAAAATTCAAATTAGCCAGATCACTCAAATATATTACAACTTATGATACAACAATACATATTATTATATCATATCACGCCCTGTCTCAGCTGATCTATAATAACCACCTGAACGCACACAGGTTTTATTCACCTACTCTGATTCCAGCAGGTAAACAAATGAACTGGTAACGTGACACAGTCAACGTAGAAAGTTTTAGCAAAGTGACACATTCACTGTACAAGCGCTGCTGTTAAACATCAGTCACGTTTACGTCTCACTGATTCAGAGCGGCTTCACAGGTGTCACTGCTGTTTGCCTGCCCTCTGTACGTTCTCCCAATTCTACCTTCAAACTCGACGCTGGAGCTGCTTCCACTGACTCTGACGTCTTGCCCACAGCACATGTTGCTCACCAAGCGCAGCACCTCCTTCCTCACTGAAGACGACAACAGGAAATACATGACGGGATCCAAGCAGCTGTTGAGGGCAGAGAGTAACAAAGCCACCTCATTGGCTTGGTCAGCCACACGCCTCCAATACCGGGACGTGTCTGTGATCTGAGTTTTTATATAGAACGGTCGGATCATGTGATACGGGACAAAACACACTGTGAAGAGGAAGAGGATGAAGAAGGACTTTTTGGCAGTTCTGGTGTAGCGGGCAGCGTTGGGCAGGTCTGGTTTCTCTTGTGATGTCCTCAGAAGCTTGAGGGCGATCTTTCCGTAAGACACAACCAAAGAGATGAAAACGAGCCAGAAGATCACCAGGATACAGATGTTGATGTAGGCCTTCCACTTTGCATCCTGGAGCGGCTTGTAGTGGAAACATCTGGAAAAACTAAACATTCAAGCTGCTTAGATCACACACGTACACACAAATATAAAGACTCAATAAATGAGGAAGAAAGTTTGATCATAATGTCACCAACTTGCATGGCTGAGGGTCACTCTTTGATATCAGAAACACCAAAGCCAAAGTGAGGGACGCGATCCAGATGACTGCACAGAGGACGCTGCTCCACTTCCTGGAATGCAGTCTGTGCCGCATCCCAGCAACACGGTTGATCTTCAGGTAGCGGTCCACGCTGATCAGCCCCAGCAGCGTGACACTGATATACATATTCATGTAGAAGAGGTGGCCCACAACTTTACAGAAGGTAGGACCCAGGTGCCAGTTGTTGCCCAGGCTGTGATAAAGAACCCGGAATGGTAAACATGCCACCAGCAGCAAGTCTGCAAACGCTGCATTTATTAGGAACACCCTCACAGAGTTCTTCTTAGAGTGGACACAAAAGAAAACCCACAGAGCCACCAAGTTCCCAACTAGACCCAGGATGAAGATTATAGAGTAGATCACCGCCAACGGGATCTGCAGAGCATCATGATCTATCCACTTGGACTCGGGGCAGGCGGTGGAGTTCATCTGGCTGATTTTTGTGGTGCAGCAGAGAGTGGAAGTGTTTGGAGGTGAGACGGTGTTTGTGGTGGAGAAGGTTTTCATCGCTCTGCAGACCGGAGGAGAAAGAACAGGTGAATCATCAGAGTAGCTCAGTGCTGCACGTTGGGAGTGTTTGCTTCACATGGGAGAGCGTTGGACTCATGTTTGTGTAATGGCCGAGGTCCAAACATATGGATTAGTTAATAAGCGTTAATCCCTCCCTCATCACTTTAACACTATTTCTCCGCAGTGCCAACAGGAAGTGGAAAGTTTAGCTCTGATAACGCTTTGTATGATAAAGATAGAACATATAGTAACTTCCTGTCATATCATTTGTGTGTGAAGGAGATGAGTCTGCAGACGCACAGTTTGTTTTTCAGTAGATTTTGTCTTGTAAAGACTCAAACCATCTGAGGTTCATATCAAAAGATTAGAAACTGAAATAGTCATGAAGGAGAAGCTTTGCTCCCAGCATGCAGTCCTCATCTTGTCCCCAGTCCTCAAACTAAAAGATGAGATTTTTAAAGAAGAACTCAGAACTCACCTCGTCATTGAAGTCCACAGAAACTTTCACTCGTTTCTTTGTGCACACAGCTCACGCTCACACACACACGATGAGCTGAACACGAGCTCAGCTGTGGTTTTTGTAATCCTCCACTCGGGTAAATTCTTTTCGAGTCTAATCTGTATGAACGGCTCTTCAAAAAAGATCCTTTCCTTTTGTTATTGTCGGTTCATCTTGAAATAAGGAAGTGCCAGGAGCTTCTGTCTTCGTCCAGGATCTCTACAGTTGTGACAAGTCGACAGACAAATGCTGGAGTGCAGAATGTGGTGTTGTCGTACAGAGAAAAGTTGAAGCTGTGGTCAGCCCTCTCCTTCCTCTCAACCACGATGCAGAACTGAGATGGAGAGAAAAGCCTGGGCAGGGCTCAGCACAGACCTTCTGATTACACACATGAGGGCGAGCAGTGGGCTCACACAGCATGCTCCACTTACACAATGTGCTCTCCAGTTTGGGCTCTGATTATAATATGGAGGTATTTCCCCTGTGCAGTTAACTGTGGAAGAAAAAGGCTCCACAATATTTAAAGTCAAGTCAGGCCAGAGTCAAACACAGGAGACTCCAGCTGCTGTCCAACTACGTCTTCAGGTTCACGGGTCAAAGGGTTGGTCCCCCTTCTGTTTAATGTGGGAAGCATCAGTAGCTGTCAGTGTTGGTTGTGTCCTACACATTTAATATTGATGTTCACAGTTGTCGTCATGTCGTCCTCACACATTTGCTGTATTTATAAAACAGAGACGTCTTAGTTAGAAACCAAATATAAGACATTGGATCTAATGAATCATAACTGAGACAAACATTATTCCACTGAAGTTGCTGTCAGTCATGATACGTTTGGTATTTATGTGTGTTGCTCTTCTGTGATCCTCCCTCAGCATCAGTTAATCGTGTGTGGTCGTGGTGGGCGAGGGTTTGGGGGTTTGGGGGTTCGGGTGTGTCTCACACATGTGATTTTAGTTATTTATAAGAGGGTGTCGCTCTTCAATTAGCAGAAAGAAAAGCATGAGATCATGGTTCTCCCGTCTCTTCTGTTGTTCTCAGCCTCACTGCGTGCTGCTGGCGTCCAAAGAGAACTCGGCTCCTGTGAAGCTCGGTGGGTTCGGAGTCGCCATCCAGCTCGGAGAGTCGGGACTGGTGGCTGGAGGTACAGTGATTCGAATTCTCCTCGCTGATCATGCAATGAAATATTAATTACTGTGACACTGTTGCTCTCAAACATTAAAAGGTTTGTGGACATATTTGATCAGGAAAACATTCCAGACAGAGAAGTGAAATTATATTTTAGCCACGAGGACGATGACGTCATCCTGATTACAGACGTGAACAGAAGACAGATACCGAGTGAGGTGAATGTTTCTCATCACGAGAGAACTCATTATCTGTCTATGTGTAAACAAGACCAACCCTAATAATACAACTTTCCTTTGTGGATACATCGGTGTCTCCTGCATGAATACACACACTCAATGTCAAAGACTGTAAAACCAAAATCAGTCAGAAGACCAGTTCACGAAATTTAACTTGTAGTTTTTCACCTGGAAATGAAAAAGTTCTTCTGCTTTTATCAAAAAGTAGGAAACAAACAAACAGTAAATGCGATTTCCTCTTTTTAACCATAAAGTCCTTGGAGGAAACTAATCGTGCTCTTACTCTGCAGGGGACCACTAAGAATAGAGATCAGCGTATTGTCACTGGTTTCTATAGCAGATGTGAAACCTGACCACGCGTCCTCTTTTAGTGAAGTATCCTCACAGCAGATGAAGTGTGTGGCTTCATGTGTGCGTTTGTAACTTCAGGTCGAGTCGGCACTCCTCACTTCATGGCCCCGGAGGTGGTGAAGCGGGAGCCTTACGGTAAACCTGTGGACGTGTGGGGCTGTGGCGTCATCCTCTTCATCCTCCTGTCAGGGTGTCTTCCATTCTATGGCACCAAGGAGCGTCTGTTCGAAGCCATTTGTAAAGGCAAATACAAGGTGAGGCGTTCACGGAAGGTCCAGCAGCTAAAACCGAGTGTTTGAGACAGAGGCTGAAAAGAGGAGCTGCAGCGAGGGACATTCTGAGGACGGAGAACATGACGAGTCGTAACTCGTTCAAATAATCAACATGAGTAGAAACAGAATATTTCTCCTCTGACGTCCACACTCTCAGTGTTTTCAGCTCAGTTTGAATTGAACCAGATTTCCATTCATTTGAAGAACAGAGACACAGACTGAAGCGATGACGTCTGTCTCAGTCGTGGTAGATTTTCTGATTCACAGCTGTAAAACTCGTTTGGTCCTGAAGTCTACAGAGTCAGTGACTAACTCACCACCGGTGGACCGTCTCCTTATTGTTTGTATTACCCGCTGAGTGGAAGCCAGGTAGTTGACTTCCTGCGACGTGGAAAGTTGTCAGTGTGTTGGTGAGAAATAGAAACGTTTCGGTAACTTCCTGTAAACGCAGTGTGTTTTTATTTCGTGTGTTTAGATGAATCCTCGTCAGTGGATTCAAATCTCAGAGAGCGCCAAGGATCTGGTGAGACGCATGCTGATGCTGGACCCTGCAGAGAGGATCACCGTCTACGAGGCTCTTAACCACCCCTGGCTCAAGGTACTGCGGGGACTGTTTTTATCACACGCACCTGAATGCACCGTCGAGATTTGTTTGAAAAGTACAGATTACAGCTGAAGCAGACAGAACTGTATTTCCCACGGCTGCACTCCGCGTGACTCGTCAGCTTCCTCTTCATGTGTGAAGTTGGTGAAATGCTCCTTTAAACTTTCTCGTCTGAGCAGTTTATTTTCTGCGTTTCTCAGGAGAGGGACCGGTACGCCTACAAAATCCACCTGCCAGAGACCGTGGAGCAGCTGAGAAAGTTCAATGCCCGCAGAAAGCTAAAGGTTTATATGTGTATACACACACACACACACACACACACACACTGCTGATGTCACAACATCCCAGGCTGGTTGCCATGACGTTGTCTCTGTCTGATGATGAGATGTTGTGTTTCAGGGGGCGGTGCTGGCCGCAGTGTCCAGTCACAAGTTTAACTCCTTCTATGGGGACCCTCCAGAGGAACTCCATGATTTCTCCAGTGACCCCACCTCCTCAGGTGCACACACACACACACACACACACACACACACACACACACACACACACACTACTCCTTACACTATTCCAAAGTGTTTGTACCTTGAATGAAACGATGAACAGTCTCTAACACAGATATTCATTCGTCTGTCACATGGTGATTTGTGTCTGTTTCTGTTAATGCCTCTCACCTGTTAGGACTTCTCGCAGCAGAAAGTAGGTATCTGTGTGTGATGTGTGTGTAATTTAATTAATCATCTGTTCATTATCACATTTCCATAGCTGTGGTCTTGATGGTTTTTTTTAATCCAAGGAAGTGCAGAAACATGTTTTGGTTTTTAAATGAACTGTGAGGAAACTAGAGCTTCTCAGAGCAACATATATTAAAAATAAAAACTCTTGTGTGTGTGTGTGTGTGTGTGTGTGTGTGTTACAGGGGCTGTGTCTCAGGTGCTGGACAGTTTAGAGGAGATCCATGGTCTGACCGACTGCAGTGAAAAGGATCTGGATTTCCTTCACAGTGTTTTTCAGGACCAGCATCTTCACACTCTGCTCGATGTGAGTGACCCAAACACACATCGAGCATAAAAGACTGAGCAGGAAAAAAAACAGAACACTTAGAAAAAAGGAAGCGGTCCGAACTGCAGCCGTGCTGCTGCACACGGTGCAAAAAGGTCCAAGATGAAGTTTGGACAAAGACGCTGTAAAATGTCAAAATCTTTTAGAGCAGCGTGAAAAGTGAGGAGCGCTCACTCTGCAGCTTTTTCTGGAGCCTGTCAGGCTGACAAACACACACACACACACACACACACACACTCACACACTTTGTCACAACTCAGTTTTCATGGTTTCTCTGTGACATTCTGGGGCCATGTTGCTCACAAAAGTAGGAAATGAGTCACTCACTGTTTGAGGAAGTGGTATCGTCTTACTAAATACACATTACTAAATTATTATATATAATATATATTACTATTATTTTATATTACTATTATTTTTAGCATTCAACAGACTCTGCAGCTGATGTGTCAGCAAAACACAAAGTTTCTCTTTTTTCTGCATATTTGTCCATTTTAACGTCTGATTTTAATGTTTTAGGACATAAAATAATCTATGAACCAAAAACCATATTGTTTCATTCAAGTTGTTTCATCAGTTCACACGAGTTTCTCAGTTTCTAACAGAGCTGCAGCTTGTTTGAGGCTCTTACACTCAATGTTGTGGCAGTGAAGTGAAGCAGGATGGGTCGTCCCCTCGTCCTCAAAGAGTCCGACCATCTCGAAACTCAGAGAAAAATGTCCATGAGAAGCAGCAGAGACAAATCTCAGTTCTGTCACTGAGACGCTGCAGCTGTTAGAAATTCTCCGTCTGTGATTCAAACACATGATCTTACAAAACTGACGACAAGATGCTTTTAACTGAGCGGATCATTCATTCTGTCCAGAGGTTTTCATGAAGGATGTAAAATTGTTGACCAGACTGTGTGTGTGTGTGTGTGTGTGTGTGTGTGTGTGTGTGTGTGTGTGTGTGTGAGGGGGGGGGGTCGGTCAGAAATCACCAGTGAAGGAACAATGGCTTCTATTGTCAGGCCCTCGGTGCCTTTCACAACAAGCCTCCATCCCTCAATGAGTGTGTGTCTGTGTGAGTGTAGCCTCCACGCCGCTGACTCACAGAAATCCCGTCGACGCTGAGCACACGAGCTGCTTTTGATAACTCGTGTCTCGTTTGTGCTCTGGATGCGTTTTTTTTGGACAAACAACTTACCGTCTCCTGGGCGGGTGAGTTTTTTTGTCTCTTTGTCGAGAGACGCCTCGAGCTCATTTGAAGTCAGCCCGGCTCCCCCCCCCCCCCGTGTGTGTTTCTGCAGTTTGACATGTTTAATGAGGCACGTTAGTCAAGTGTGTTTGTATTTTCATCCTCATATTCTGCTTTTCAAAGCTCGTCAGCCTTTTTCCTGGATGATGCAGACGGTGTGATGACATGTCTGAATTTACTCGTCACTGATAATTAAGATGTTGTTCTGTTTCTCGTCTTAGAATGAAAGTAGTTGTGTTGAAATCGTGCTTGTAGCTGATCTGCACTTGACTCGCAGCATCTCTGCATCTGTTGCTCAGAACGTTTCCGTTAAAATCGAATATTTATGTGTTAAATTGTTTGTTTGCTGCAGATTCATTGTGTTTCTGTTAAAAACCTTCAGAGGTGTGTGTGTGTGTGTGTGTGTGTGTGTGTGTTTGGTGGACCACACACTGGGAACGATTCAGCCCTCAGGCTCTCAGGTGAAGTTACGATGACTTCTTAAGGAGTGTGTTGTGTTGTGTTGTGTTGTGTGTGTGTGTGTATAAGTGTGTGTGCCAATGCACAATTTATACTTATTAGTGTCAGATATTCGAACAAGATGCACCAACCAGAAAACCACAACATCCTGTTCCTCCTGTGCACTCGACCTCCAGCCTCACACGTACACACACACACACACACACACCTCACTGTGTGTGTGTGTGTGTGTGTGTGTGTGTGTGTGTACGTACGTGCAGCAGGTTAAATAAAAATCCACCTGACGTCTGCTCCGATCAAACGTCTCGTTGTGAATGTGAACGCTTGTGTCAGTTGTCTCAGTCGAACAGTCTCTGCTCTGACTGCCGCGTCGTTCAGACGGTGTTTGTTAAAAACACCCACATCTGTCGGGACTGAGCTCGTACAAGTCGCTGCAGTTTATTAGTCAGCTGGGACTTTTACAAACGGAGCTCTTGTGTGTGTCCACAGTTCCTTTTTGTTCACAGTTCACTGATCGAGAAAAAAGAATGAAACAGGAAAGAGGAGGGAGTGAGGCTCAAACAAACGAATAACTCAGACTGTGAGGACGAGTGCAGAGTACACAAGACTTTAGTTTTCAGTAATGTATGTCTCCATCAGATGATGTTTGCATTCACACAGAGAGGATTCTGGTTAATAGAGTTTACAGGAAACGAGGTCCTTTTGAAAAACTTTGCTTCTGTTCTCATTAGATTTCAACATCTTCTTTCTTCCGCTCATGAACGTTTCTGTTTCATCGCTCCCTCTCCTCTCGTGACCTGATGTTACAAACATGGAGACGAGGTGGTTCAGAGGAAACATCCACATCCTGTTTGTTTAGATGAACGTGTTATTACACAACATCCGACATTAACTCACACACACAATGAGAATCAGTGTTAGAGACAGAGGCTGAAGAGAGGCGCTGCAGCGATGGACAGTGTGAGGGACGTGATTCTGATCATTAGAGCATGAAAACATTTTAGTGTTTAAAATCTCAACCTGAAGATGAGCAGGTTCTGTTTCCGTTAACAAACACTGAGACAGAAACAACACAGTGACGTTCACACAGTCTGAGTCCATCAGAACTCCACAGTGCCCCCCCCCCCCCCCACCTCTGTGATGTATGTCTCCATCAGATGATGTTTGCATTCACCCAGGGAGGATTCTGGTTAACAGGGTTTACAGGAAACAAGGTCCTTTTAAAAAAACTACGCTTCTGTTCTCATTAGATTTCAACATCTTCTTTCTTCCGCTCATGAACGTTTCTGCTTCATCGCTCCCTCTCCTCTCGTGACCTGATGTTACAAACACCTGGACAAAGTTTTCACATTAAAATGGATTATTCATATTATTATTATTGGATTATTTTGTTTACGTTGTCAAACAGCGTCTTAGACTTGAATGAATCTCAACTCGTGGAATCGAAGCTGAGGACGTTTCCCTCGTTGACCTCTGTAGAAGCTCGTTTGTGTTGTTTTAACCTCCGGCTGTCTCTTCTTCCAGCTGTACGATAAAATCAACACCAGGTCGTCTCCGCAGATCAGGAACCCTGTGAGTGACGGTGTGCAGAGAGCCAAAGAGGTGAGCGCACCAATGACACACGTCTGTATCACGAGTCCGCTTCATCTCATCTATTGTGCAGATGACAGATTCACTCGTTTCTGGTTTTTCCTCTAAAATCTTTGAAGGAGACCTAATATACTTTCATCCTGTATTTTCTGCCTTTTACTTAATTCTAATCAAAGTTGGTTTCAGATTATAAAACGCAGTCAGAGGACGGAGGTGGACATGAGTATAATAGGTCTCCTTGTGTTTGTGGCTGTTTCGATCCTCTCGATCACTGAAGCTCTAACTCACCTCTGCTCGCCTCTTCTTTGAAAGAAGCTTTTCTCAGCGTGCGTTGAAACGCTCGTCATCATGGAGGCGGTGGAATCTGTGGCCTGAGATTTCTTCTGTTTGATTCAAAGTCTGTTTGTCGTGAGGATGAAACGGTCGTGGAGATTTTGTTCTCGCTCTCAACGTCGTCGGCCGTCAAAAGAAATGAACTCGGGCTACATCCGCTCTTCTACGTTTCAGGTTTGAAACACATTGTTGCTATGGTTACGCTTGGCATCCATACTGCTCTGGAGTTTCCGAGCACCTTAAAGCGTTCTGCCTCTGTTTCAGTTTGAAACCTCTGTCGTCTGGACGAGTGAGAACAGAGATGTGTGGAAAATGTGTCCACGTCCAGACGCCACGGTGTGATTGACAGAGAAGCGTGAACAAGGGAAACGTGGATCGGTGGCTCGCATGTGCACGTTTGGTGCTTTTGCTGAGGGAGCAATTAAAAAGTCTGAGGAGTGAGCGAGCGCCGGCGTCTTGAATCCCAGAACAGAGAAAGAGCCATTTAGAGGAGCTCTGTTTTAATGTGGCTGTGGTTCGTGTCAGAGAGACTTGGCTAATGAACGCAGCTCTGCTGCTGAGAGTCCGCCCACAGTCGGCTTCACATTTTCCTACTTAAACCGAGTCTCTGTGGATCAGGACGTGTGGACGGAGCCACACCAGATGCAGTTGTGTCTGTGAAGAGGACAGCAGCTCTCAATAGTTCCAGATATGTTTTGAATCTTCTGTCTTTTATTGTTTTTTTAAGCTTCTGCCTCCGACCACAGCAGAGCCTCGCTCGTTTAAATAAAACTCACAGACCGATTCTTACTCTGTCCTGTTTTCTCACAGGATTCATTTCATCTCATCAAGCTGTCAGCTCGAAAATCTAGAAACAAAGGAGGTTTTCTTTTCGCCCGTTCATTCGTCTGTTTGTGAACAGGAAAGTGTAAAAGCTACTAAATGAACTTTGATGAACTTGGTGGAATCGTTCATTTTGGTGTTGAACTGGACTTGCTCCCTATTTTCCCGGAGAATAGTTCATGGATCTTAATTGAAATCTCTGACATGTTAATGTTTTTTTGCAATTAGGTTCAGATCCAAATAAAAATCTAAATGTAGTGGATATTTTTAAAATATATTTTTATGCACAATGGCCTTTGACAGGACAGAATCTAATGTGAAGGGTCTGCTTGGACCTGGACCTGGACCTGGACCTGCGGTTGCTGGACGGTCAGACGCTGGCGGAGGTTTCAGCTCTGCACTGAGTGACATTTGAGTTTTTTCCGTGTTTCACCTTCAGCCTTCAGTTTAGCTGCGTTCAGACATGAACTCAGCTCCTCAGTATTTTCTCTGGACGACGTGCACGTGAAGACAGTTTGTGGTGAGAGCTGACGACGGTGTCAGGTGATGTAAATGTGATCACTTCCTGTCTCTGTCTGCTGCACCCATCACCTGAGGAACGAGGAGGATCTGATGTTGTAAACGAGTCTGTGATGAGATCTCGTCTCAGGACAGCTTCAGTTCAGTTTGACCTCACGTGAACTCGTCTTCTAGTCTCCTTCAGGGACGTCCTCCTCCGTCTCTGCTGATCGTTCTGAAAGTGAAAAGCTTGAAACTAACCACTCTCGTGGGACTCTAACTCACTTCTGACTTCACTAACACAAACTCAGCTCTTTGTTGGAACTAATCTTTCTCGGGAGTGACGTTGTTGCTTTGGCTGCAGACACTAATCTCACGCCTCTTCTTCCTGATGCTCAACCTGATCAAATCACCTGACATTGATTAAAGACCGGGGGCGGAGTCATCGCTGACCTTTAAACTTTGATCTCTGTGTGTGAGCTCTCGTGCAGAGGACAGTGAACAGCCTGTAACCGTCTCCCTGTGTCTTCCTCCACTAAAGAGTTCATCCCAAGACGAAGCAAGTGGAGCTTTGAAACATCTGGAATATGTAAGAGCTCATCACACGTTCACTCAACCAGAGAGTGGAGGCGTCAGCAACATCCACATCCTGTTTGTTTAGACGTGTTACTACACAACATCGGACATTAACTCACACACACAATAAGAATCTGTGTTAGAGACAGAGGCTGAAGAGAGGAGCTGCAGCGACGGACAGTGTGAGGGACGTGATTCTGATCATTAGAGCATGAAAACATTTTAGTGTTTAAAATCTCCACCTGAAGATGAGCAGGTTCTGTTTCCGTTAACAAACACTGAGACAGAAACAACACAGTGACGTTCACACACACACTGAGTCCATCATAACTCCACAGTGCCCCCCCCCTCACCTCTGCCACATTCACCAGTCAGGCGCAACATAACTGGAGCTGACATCAAACCACGTCACGTCCAAAGGGCAGGAGGAGGAGGAGGAGGAGGAGGAGGCGGCACGAAGTCTTGACTGGATTCCTTGGCCTCCTAAGATGGTGTCACATTGGCTGTGAAGATGTAGGAGGCGGTGTCAGGGAGAGTTTCAAGAGGGCAGGGAGGAGGTGGGGGGGTCTGTGAGGTTGCTGGGTCACTCTCGCTGCTCTGCCCGAGGAGCAGCAGGTGTCGTCTGATGCTGAGGCCGTGACTCCTGTCTTCATACGTGATCTTTAACGTGAACTCTAGCGACACTTGTTTCTCTCTCCACGTCCTCAGGTACTGGAAGAAATCTCCTGCTACTCAGAGAACCACGAAGCTAAAGAACTCAGACGGATACTGACGCAGCCGCACTTCATGGTGAGTCCAAAACACACACACACACACACACACACACACACCTCGGGCCGTCTCACCTCTCAGACGGCTGCAGGAGTATTTTGTCAAACAGGCGACACATAGAAGTGAGAAGTGAATCCTGTATCCTTGTTCAACGCCTCAGAACTCAACAGATCTCACCAGCGTTTTGTTTCCAGTCACTCAGCAGCTTTTTAAACCTCATCTTCCTGCTGTGTGACACCACAAAGATCTGGGGGGGACAGTCGGACGCTTTGTTTCCTCCATCACGGTGTCATTTACTAAAGTTTGCAGCTTCTTTCACTGAGGTCACGTTTCATCGTGTGTTGGTTTCGACATCGTGACGTTAAAACCCTCTGGACACGTTATAACCCCGGTGGTCGTGTGATCTGAGGATCTGAGCAGTCATGAGTTAATCCAGAGGAAGGTTCTGTGGTGCAGTCAGCAGCCGCCCTGCTAATCCCATCACATTAATGCATCTGAGTCCCGTCTCTGATCAATGGTCGGCTCGGTATCAGATCGACAGAGT
Source organism: Paralichthys olivaceus (assembly GCF_024713975.1). NCBI lineage: Eukaryota > Metazoa > Chordata > Actinopteri > Pleuronectiformes > Paralichthyidae > Paralichthys > Paralichthys olivaceus. The sequence goes on along the minus strand of NC_091102.1, from coordinate 1,185,895 downwards.
GACGGGGGGGGCGGGGGCGGGGGGGGTGAAGAATTACAAAACATCAGCAGTAAGATGGATGCCGGGAGAGCGAGGAGGGAGGGGAGGGGGAGGCGGTGATGGAGGTCAGTGAGGCGTGTCTGATGCGACGTGCTGTGTCGGGTCAGAGCCCTGACGGAGCGAGGCAAGAAAAGAGGCGTGTTCCAAATTCCTGCAACTTCGACTAAGTTTCAGTGGATTTAAATCGTTTAAAGAAACTGTGTGTGTGTGTGTGTGTGTGTGTGAGACGATGACATGAACTTCGTGTGTATTCATGTCGCACTTTTCTAGTCTTTCACACACATTCATACATTTATGCAGGGGATTGATCCTCTGACCTTCTGGTTAGAGAACGACCCGCTCTACCTCCTGAGCCACAGCCGCCTGCGATCCAAATGTTCTGTCGAGATCTGAAACCAAAACAATGCACAATTCTTTCTCTTCCATCTTTAATATCTTTGCACAAAAAGTTCTTTCTTCACTCGTGTTTCATCTCATCACAAAGTTTTGTGGTTCTGTGGTTTTTGTGTAATCCTGCTGACAAACAAACAAATATGGTGAAAACATGAGCCCCGTGGTGGAGCAGGTACTCACTCACTCACTCACTCACTCACTCACTCACTCACTCACTCACTCACTCACTCAGTCACTCACTCACTCACTCACTCACTCACAGCACGGAAGGATTAGTTAACCCCTTCACCTTGTCCTCATTAGGACAGAGTCTAAAACACACACACACACACACACACAGCGGCAGAGACATGAAGGGGATGGCAGCTTCTCAAAGTCTCACGTCAACATCACACACAAAGACTGTGTGTGTGTGTGTGTGTGTGTGTGTGTGTGTGTGTGTGTTACTGAGGTCTGATTGCCGTCTTCTGAAGTTCACAGCGGTTTGTTAAAGTGCCACTCACAGACTCAGAGTGGAGTCGAGCACTGTGGGTGTGAGGCGGCTGCAGCGACACGAGACTCGGCGCTTTAACTCAAGCTGACAGAGGAACCTCGGACCAAAGACACCAGAGGGGACCTACAGTCAAACAGCTAACGCTCCCCTGCTCTGACTGTACGTCTTCTCCTTCTCTCTGCGTGACCTCAGGCGCTGCTGCAGGCCCACGACGTGGTGGCCCACGAGGTTTACAGTGACGAGGCTCTGAGGGTGACCCCGCCGCCCACCTCGCCCTACCTGAACGGAGAATCTCCAGAGAGCACCAACGGAGACATGGACCTGGAGAACGTCACAAGAGTCCGTCTGGTCCAGTTCCAGAAGAACACGGACGAGCCAATGGTTCGGTTTCACACGTTCACCGTCACACATTTGGACTGAGGCCACACCGGAGCTGTGTGTCGAGGTTCTGTCTCCTCCACTGATTCCACATGTTTGTGTTGATGTTTGCAGGGAATCACGCTGAAGATGAACGACTCCAACCACTGCATCGTCGCCAGGATAATGCACGGGGGGATGATCCACAGACAAGGTGCAGGTTCACAAACGTGATCTCAACTCCTTATTTTACTGAATGGACAGGAAGCTGTCGGAGGACAGGAATGTTTCAGATCTTCAGAATAAAAACACCTGTCGTCCATCTCAACAAGGACACAACAGAGTGAACAGAGGTTCAGCAGCTGGTTTGTTTCTGAATGAAATTAAAAACGTCCTGTTTGTTTTCAGGAACTCTGCACATAGGAGACGAGATCAGGGAGATCAACAGCATCAGTGTGGCCAATCAGACGGTGGAGCAGCTGCAGAGGATGCTGGTGCGTGTGAACAACTTCAGATCATCGCAGATTCACGTCACAGGTTTATGTATTCAGTGTTTCTGCTCGTGTGTGTTCACAGAGGGAGATGAGAGGCAGCATCACCTTTAAAATCGTGCCAAGTTACCGGACGCAGGGATCCTCGTGTGAGGTAACGCCTCCTCTTCCCCCTCCTCCTCTTCCTCCTCTTCCTCTTCCTCCTCCTCCTCACTGCTGACTGTGACTCCTGACCTGGTTACTAACTGCCTGCCTGGTTACTGAGCCTGTGTGTGTGTGTGTGTGTGTGAATTTTGCTGTGTATTGCTGAGGCTGGGTCAAATAATCAGCACACCAATTTCACAACCAAGATACCGGAACCCCCGACCACCCCCCCTCTGGTCCAGGACAAGCCACACCTCTCTGTGTGATCCCGTCCGTCTCCTTCCACACACACACACACACACACACACACACACACACAGAGCAACATTTGTGTGAACGGAGATGAGTCTTAATGTGAAGTGAAAACTTTCAGTCTAATTTTAGCTTTTTTAATTAAAAACTGAAAAGCAGAGTGACGTGTGTGGCAGGTGGTTTTCAAAATAAAAGCTCCGTGGTGTCACTTTTAAATGAGCTGCAGTTCAGATTTACACAAATCACATCACAAACATATAAATTCACTGTCAGCTGATCAGTTATTAGTTCATTGGTTGTTTATTATTATTATTATAATTATTGTTTAGACCCCCCCCCCCCCCCCCGAAGCTTCATGATGTTTTGATCCGCAATGAAAATTAAATTTCAGTTTTTATTAAACTGACGTCCCAGAAAACAGGCGGCTCCTGGTGATGGTGTGTGTGTTCAGCTCTCCTCTTCTGTGTGTGTGTCTGTGTGTGTGTCTGTCTGTCTGTCTGTCTGTGTGTGTGTGCGTGTGCGTGTGTGTGTGTTGCTGACCTGTGTGTCTTATTTCAGAAAGACTCCCCCACCACCTCCAGGCAGTCCCCTGCCAATGGCCACTCCAGCGTTAACAGTTCTATCTTGGTAAGGACTCCGTCCCCAAAACAAACAGACAGACACACAACATCTCTGTCTGTCCCCTCTGGTGCGTCTCATGTGTGTCGTGGTTCTTCTTCATGTCCGTGTTCTTCCCGTTTATCACAGTTTGTTTCCGTCGTGACGTCAGTGTTCGTCCCAGTAGAGTCGTACTGGGCTTCAGATCTCGGAGTTGATCCCATGTGTTTCTCCCCGTTCATCTGTTTGAGCCCAAAGCCCCGTGTCCGATATCTCAGTTTAAATTGGTGTGCCTCAGGCTGCTGCGTGCCGTGCTTCAGCGCTGACGCAACGCGCTCGGCCTCCTGCGGTCACGCTGGTGCGGGTGGAACTCGCTCTCTGCTTCACACTAAACCTGTCGGAGTTCTTTCTGGAGTCGCTCTGTGTCTCTGCCGAGCCTCCGGACGGACGGACGGACGCTGTGGTCGTCCTGATGCTGCTTTGCTTGCTCTGCGCTCGCTTGGTTGCTCCACAGCTGGATCTGCTGTTACAGATGATGACCTCACTCCTCTCCTTTTCCTCTCTGTCTTTTTTTAAGAAGAGTAGTTAGATGGCAGATGCTCGTCTGGTTTACGTCTGAACGCTGCTTTTGTTTGACGTCAGTGTTTTTATTGTGTTTAACCTTTCCTCTCTGTCATCAATGGTTTTGTCCTCAGGACCTGCCGTCCACCATCCAGCCCAAAGGTCGACAGGTGAATAAGTCCCGCACTCACTCAACAGCTCCCTCTACTGTACAACGCTTCCCCTTTACACACCAGTGTGTCTATTTCTTTACAAACTTTTTTCTGCTTCACTAAACTTCTCAGGATCATTTAAATCATATTAATGTGTGTTGGAGGACAACACTCTGCAGCTGTGATTGAATCAGACTGGAAATGTTTTGTGAAATAGTTTTTTATTGATTTGAAGAACTTCATGTTTCAAGTGGTGAAAGAAACCAGAGATCCAGACTCACACGTCTCACTGATCCTGCTGTTCTCTAATCTTCACACACTGTGGTGTTTCTGGTGTTTCTTCACACGCTCCAATGTTTTCCTGAGCTCAGTGACAGGAAATTAATTTTCAGATTGAAAAATGTGACCTGATCCAGAGGAAACCCCCTCTGAGACCCGTCAGGGGATTCATTTCATTACAGCAAATCGAGTAACGTCTCATTTCCCTTAAAGAGTGCCCCTGGTGTTCAGTTTGTTTACTGCACATTTAGCTGTAGAGGTACAAACCTACGATCACTCTTTTCTTAATGATCGAGTGTGATGAGTCCGATGTGACAGTGTAGAGCTTCCCCACCTTCATTCAAACTACGTGTGGTAATAATGGCACAGGCATTGTCGACCCTGCAGAGTCTAGAGATCCTAACCACTGATCACCTCATGGTGACGTCTACCTCGACACGGCCCGTCCTCTCCTCCACACGTCACCTGACTCAGATCATTTCCCCGACGTTACAGACGGAGAATCAGACTGGAGATAAACCTCAGTTCACCACGATCAGACTTAACATCCGTCCTAAATGATCAGATCACAACTAGTGAGTTCAGGTCCGAACGCACCCGAAAATAAGAACATATTCAGAGGTGACCTCACTCTTTTCACTGTGAGAAGGCAAATGTGTCCGGGACCTCAGATGAAGGAGTCAGCTGACACCTCTTAAACACGAGCAGTGAACCCTCGTCAGTCAGAGGGACGTTGTGATTACAGATACTACCAGCAGGAGGCAGCAGCACCACATCAGACTATCATGTTCCGCAGTTCTACCTGTAAATTGTCTCTTTATGTTGAAGGAAGTACAATTTCAAAATAAGAGTGAGAAGTTCCACCCCCACTCCCCCCCCCCTGCTGTTGAATGTCCCTTTTTACTGCATGACCATGTGTGATGCTTTTACGTCCTAGATTGTGTCCAGACCTCCAATCAAGGACAAAATGTCTGTGAAGGTAAGAGCCCACTTCCCCCACCCCACCCCCCCTCTAAAGAAATACGGACGTCTCCAGTTTAGTCTCGAACTCGTCGACCGGCTGATGAACAAACAGCTGAGAGTTAAAAACAGTCGACTGTTGTTTTGAACCACGTCAACGATGTCTGTGCCGTTAATTACCGGTGTGTGGTGAGAGGCTCATTAACGACCAGCAGCGTCTGGGTTCATGTCCCCAGAGGAAGCTCTTCCTTGGAAACCAGCCAAAACACCCCCCTGTGGACCCCCCCCCCCCCATGAGAGTCCTCTGCTCCATCCTCATGACGTTAGAAAGGAAAAGTCCGTCATGTTTCTCTCTTCCTGTCTGTCACATTTCTCCCTTTTCTTCTTCTTCTCCTTCTTCTTCTTCTTCATCAGTGTCTGTTTTTGAACCGCCCCCCTGTGACTCCAACGCCTGAAATGTTTGTTCTCTCCACCACAGATCTACGTGAGGGCCCAGTTTGAGTACGACCCCTCCAAAGACGAACTCATCCCCTGCAAGGAGGCCGGCATTCGCTTCCAGGTGGGCGACATTATCCAGATCATCTCCAAGGACGACCACAACTGGTGGCAGGGCAAACTGGAGAACATGAAAAACAGCACGGCCGGCCTCATCCCGTCACCAGAGCTGCAGGAGTGGTGAGAAAACACACACTCACATGCAGAGGACGACAACACACGACAAAGTTGCTCCTCCTCAACTGTTTCCCTCCAGATAATTCAACACTGTAGATTTAGAGCCTTTCACCGACTGTGTGTGTGTGTGTGTGTGTGTGTGTGTGTGTGTGTGTGTGTGTGTGTTTCAGGCGAGTGGCGTGCATCGCCATGGAGAAGACCAAGCAGGAGCAGCAGGCCAGTTGTACCTGGTTTGGCAAAAAGAAGAAACAGTACAAAGACAAGTATTTGGCAAAGCACAACGCAGGTACACACACACACACACACACAGACAGACACACACACACACACAGCATGTACACAACACTGCATCTGACCATCATTCCTCGAGTGCATGTACAGTATGTTAACATAATGTTTATGTGAGTGTGAGAGCTTGTGAGTAGACGTGTCTGTCTGTCTGTCTGTCTGTCTGTCTCTCTCTCTCTGTGTCTGTCTCTCTATCTGTCTCTCTCTCTCTGTGTCTCTCTCTGTCTCTCTATCTCTCTGTCTGTCTGTGTCTCTCTCTCTGTCTCTCTCTCTCTATCTGTCTCTCGCTCTGTCTCTCTGTCTGTGTCTGTGTCTCTCTCTGTGTCTCTGTCTGTCTGTGTGACTTGTATGTAACAGGATCTTGTAGCGTTCGTCTCCAGTGACAGGAAAAGTTGCCAGTGCAGCAGAAATCTTAAACGAGCCCAGGAGCTAAATGTTGGACAAATGTGAATCAGCTCGTTGATGCAGACGCCAAGTTTGAGGCAGAAGAACTTTATGTTTTTAGACCAGTTGGAAATAACATCCTGACATTTGTGTGTGTGTGTGTGTGTGTGTGTGTGTGTGTGTGTGTGTGTGTGTGTGTGTGTGTGTCCACTACTCAGATGTCACTGCCATGTGTTGGGCCGTGTGACGGGTGTTGTGGTCTGAAATGTCTTCACGTGTGTTTGTGTGCCTTGACTACGGAGTTAACACGGGGGGTGTTAGGGGAGGGGCGTTAGGTCTGGGGGAGGGGGCAGTTTGCTGCTGAGAGGGGGAGGTGCCACGAGGTGAAGGTGCAGCCATGACCTCTGGACTGAGGGGGGTTGAGTCCAGGGTGGAGATGAACGTTCTGCTGCAGGTTTCAGGTTCTGTGGAGCTTCAGGTTCTGTGGAGCTTCAGGTTCTCAGTGAGCAGCAGCTGTGGTCTTCATCAGCAGAGTGGGGGGGCAGTTTATAAAGTGGACAACTCTAGAACCCGTCCCCAACACACTGTTCAGACGAGGGAGGAGTTTACTGAGTTTACTGCACATCTCTGCAGAAGAGGAGAATAAAGGACACGTGTGTTAACGTGCACTAGCTGTGTGTCTCTCTAGTGTGTGTGTGTGTGTGTGTGTGTGCACATCTGAATTATTGAAAGAAAGCCCCTTCATAGCATGCAACATATATAAGAGCATGAATGTCATGAATGATAAAATGATGCTGTGTCTCATTAAAACTGACGACTGTTGAATTCAGTGAATTGAGATACAGATGTTTCCTGGGAATTTAAAACACTGATTCAAACATTTGTCATAATTCTCTAAAAGAATAAAGAGTTAAAAAGGTTCAAGTTTTATCTTGAAGCTGAAACATGTTTTGAAAATGTTTCATCTTGTGTCATGTTGACTTTGTTATTTTCTTCTGTGTGAAGACAGATGATAAAAACAGGAATCTGCTGTTTAAAGTGAAATATTCACAGGAAACGTTCGTTATCAAATCCTGAAATCTGCGGCTCGACGTCGTCACTCGTCGTCTCTGACAACAACAGTGGGTTGTGTCTCCGCTGCACAGCTGTCCAGCTGTTGTATCTTGTTGTGTGTGTTTTGTAATTCTGCTGTTGTAACCGACCCCTCCTCTTCATCTCTCTCGCTTTCTTCTACTGAACGACTTCTCTGCATGTAAGTAACAACCAGTGACAGACAAACACTTTGCTCTTCTTCTTCTTCTTCTTCTCTGTCACTGCTCAGGTTTCACTTTTGTTTCTGTTGATATTAAAACAACAGAAGTTCGAGACAAAACTGAAACGGTGGAGCTCAGTTTGTTGTGACGTTCATCTCAACCCAGCTTCTTATAGAACATTTACACCTGGTGTTAAACTGTAAAGAACTTCATGTTGAACCGATGACGTCAGAGTCTGTACTGTGGTAACGACACAAACATCTTTACAAACATTTATTTAACCTCTGATTATCTAGTTTGGTTCCTGTCCCGTCTGCTAACATGGAGGAGGTTCATGACCTTGTTTGTGACACATGTTGACACCAGGTGTAAATGTGATCAGGTTCAGATCTAGATTTCAGACCAGTTTTAATTCCAGGTGTAAAACAGTAAAATAAACGGTTGGTTCACCATCAGTGTGAACAGCTGCTGCTCTGCAGAGCCCAGGGACTTGTGGGTATTGTATTTCACTCGTCAGCGCCCTGAGACGGAGGCTCGTGTTGCAGAGTTCTGCTCGAACACGTGATTCACTCTGCAGCTCAAACTGAGCGTCACAGCATCGTTCAGATGTTTCATAGAAAATAAACCGCTGACGTTAAAGTGCACGTTTGGTTCAGATGAACAAAAGATCTTTGCACGGCTGCATAAAAAAGATTTATTAACTTATTCAAATAAATGTTTCGATCACATCCTCAGGAAACGTCTGAATGAAAAGTAGAATGAAAACATCTGTGTGTTCTGACCGTGTCTCTGAGTCTCATCCAGTCGTTCCAGATGTGATTGGTTCTTCACTCGTCTCCTCTCGCTCTCACTCTCTCTCTCTCTCTCTCACCTCCAGTGTTCGATCAACTAGATCTGGTCACGTATGAGGAGGTGGTGAAGCTTCCTGCCTTCAAGAGGAAAACCCTCGTTTTGTTAGGTGAGTTCATTATCAGTTATTTGAATCATTCATAGATTTATAAGATGACGTGTCTGAGGCTGTACAAGAGACACTTATATGGAGGAGGACAAAGAGGAGACAGAAAGAACAAAAGTTTAGATGAGACTCAACCGACAGAGAGAGGGCTCAGAACTCTTGTTGAACGTGTTCGATTCCTCCGGTCACTTCGATTCTGTCAGTTTACAATGATCAGAGGATAAATGTTCAGTCAGAGACTCATTAGGATCGAAAGTGGAAACATCACAACTCGTCCATCTTGTCCCCTGACGTCACTGTGTCTCCATCAGGGGCTCATGGCGTCGGCAGGAGACACATCAAGAACACGCTCATCACCAAACACCCCGACAGATTCGCTTACCCCATCCCACGTGAGTCAAAGTCCCTGAAGCATCATGGCCGCTGTGCACGACAGGAAGTGTAACCTCTCGCTTCCTGTGTCCGTCCCACAGACACGACCAGACCTCCGAAGAAGGACGAGGAGAACGGGAAGAACTACTACTTTGTTTCCCACGATCAGATGATGCAGGACATCAGCAACAACGAGTACCTGGAGTACGGCAGCCACGAGGACGCCATGTACGGGACGCGGCTGGAGACCATACGGAAGATCCACCAACAGGGACACGTAGCCATACTGGACGTGGAACCTCAGGTGTGTGTGTGTGTGTGTGTGTGTGTGTGTGTGTGTGTGTGTGTGTGTGTGTGTGTGTGTGTGCGTGCGTGCGCCCATGCATGCGGTTATGTGTGGTTATGTGTGTGTGTGAGATGTGCTGAATCTAACACCTGATCTCCATCAGGCCCTGAAGGTCCTGCGAACAGCAGAGTTTGCTCCGTACGTCGTCTTCATTGCTGCACCAACAATTACACCAGGAATCAATGAGGTAACAACACACACACACACACACACACACACACACACACACACACACACACAGCACCAGATGAAGATTAATCCGCTGCTGAAAATAGTCCCAAAAAAAGTCACTGCTAAAGTTTGATCTTTTTTAGAAAATGATATTTATATTTATACTTTTTAAACACAAAGTGATTGTGAATCATTTTTAAAGGTTTATTTTTCAGGAGTGATTCCTGGAAAGAGGAAAAATAAAAAACAGCATTAGTTTTATCTTTTAAAAGAAAAGACAGAAAAACTAAACTCTGAACTAAATAGAACTAAATCTCTCTTCATATGATTCAGTAACTTCAGAATTAATGATCAGTGATTTTTTATCGACTGGTGGTTTAGTTTATACAGAAGCGTATTGCATTCACTTGAAAAAAAAATAATTTTTTCTATTTTTCCGACTAATTTTTTATTCAGATTTTCTGACAATTTATTTTTTCTTTTTCGGACACATTTTTTGTTTTGTTTTTCCGACTAATTACTTTTTTCAGTTTTTCTGACAAATTTTTTTTTTCTGATTTTCAGACAAAAAATTTTTTTCAGATTTTCTGACTAATTTATTTTTCTGATTTTTAGACAAAAATATTGTTTCTGATTTTCCGACTAATTTTTTTTCTGTTTTTCTGATAAAATCTTTTTTTCAGATTTTCCGGAAAAAAAAATACTGTTTTTCTGACTTATTAGTTTTTTCAGATTTTCAGACAAAAAAATTCAGAATTTCCGACAAATAATTTTTTTCTGTTTTTCAGACAAAAATTTTTTCTGATTTTCCCGACTAATTTTTTGTTTTGTTTTTCTGACTAATTAGTTTTTTCTGTTCATCTGACTAAATTTATTTTTCTGATTCTCAGACAAAAATATTGTTTCTGATTTTCGGACTAATTTTTTTTCTGTTTTCACGACTAATTTTTTTTTCAGAAAATCAGAAAAAAAAAAAATCTGATTTTCCGACTAATTAGTTTTTTCTGTTTTTCTGATAAAATCTTTTTTTCAGATTTTCCGACAAAAGTTTTTTTTTTTCAGATTTTCCGAAGAAAAAAAATTCTGTTTTTTTGACAATTTTTTTTTCTGATTTTCAGACAAAAAAAATATTTCAGATTTTCCGGCTAATTTTATTTTCTGATTTTCAGACAAAAAATTTTTTTCTGACTAAATTTTTTTTTCTGATTTTCAGACAAAAAAAAAATTTCAGATTTTCGGACTAATTTATTTTTCTGATTCTCAGACAAAAATATTGTTTCTGATTTTCCGACTAATTTTTTTTCTGTTTTTCCGACTAAATTTTTTTTTTCAGAAAATCAGAAAAAAAAAAATTCAGATTTTCCGACTAATTAGTTTTTTCTGTTTTTCTGATGAAATCTTTTTTTCAGATTTTCCGACTAATTTTTTTTTCTGTTTTTCTGACTTATTAGTTTTTTCAGATTTTCAGACAAAAAAATTCAGATTTTCCGACTAATTTTTTTTTCTGTTTTCGGACTGATTTTTTTTCTGAGTTTAAAGAGCATTTAAACAATAGACGCATTCATTCCTTCATTGAGAGCTCGATGTGAAACATGACCGGCTTGTTTAGTTTAATCAACTTTGACTCTGGTTTAAGACTCTGGGAGATCGTCCTGTCTTTAAGTCATGCCGATGTATTATTAGTTAGACACCTGAGGACTTTGTGGTTGTTCAGAAGGAAAGTTTCAGATCTGCTGACGTAGCAATGTTTCTCCAGGATCAGTTGGACAGATGCTCCGTGGTCATTTACCGTAATTGACCCGGTACGGTAGGTAGTTGAATGGGGCATGTATGTGTGGGGAGGAGTCACCATAGGTCCATGGGAGTCACTTGCAGGTTGGAGGTTCTCGCGATAATTCAGAAAATAAATTAGTCCGAAAAATAGAAAAAATTAATTAGTCAGAAAATCAGAAAAAAAATTAGTCGGAAAATCTGAAGAAAAAAAAATTTGTTGGAAAATCAGAAAAAAAAAAAAATTGTTGGAAAAACAGAAAAAAAAATTAGTCGGAAATTTAGTTGTTTTTTTTTTTCAAGTGAATGCAACACGCACAAAATATTGTTTGACAGAAAATGAATCTGTAGATTTTTTTCTGAGCAGCAAATAAAAAAACACATTTTAATAAAAAGTCTTTATAGAAAAGTTTTGTTAACTTGATCCTGTTTATTTATAAAAACTAAACTTGTCATTAATTCATTTCATATTTTTTTTTATTCATTCAGATTCTGTCTTGATTTAAAAACTCTCTCTCTCTCTGCTCGTCACTCTTCTTCTTCTTCTTCCTTTTCTTTGCACTCGTTTATTTTTTCTTGCTGCATGCGTTTGTTTCTTTGGCGCCCCCCCCCCCCCAGACACCTCGGTGGTGTCGAACGCTTCCTGTGAGTAAAACCTGACGGGACGGACGCTGTGTCGTGTTGCTTCATATTAGTCGTGTGTGATTCTGGAGTTTAGATTTTCCAGCTCACGTCCTCAATAGTGACGACCTCAACACACTGTCAGTCTCACACACACACACACACACACAGTCTCACACACACACACACACACACACACACACACACACAGTCTCACACACACACACACACACACACACACAAACAGGAAAAGGACCAAGACGTTTTAGCTTCTCTTCTGGGAGCCGTCACGTCGTCCATCTTTGTTTTCACCACGCTCACAGTTTGTCGAGGTCTTCAGAGTTTCTCTCGTTGTTCTTTGCTCGTGTTCTTCTCTCTCTTCATCATCGTGTGTTCCTCCTCCTCTTCCTCCTGCAGGACGAGTCTCTGCAGCGGCTGCAGAAAGAGTCTGAGATCCTGCAGAAGACGTACGCGCACTACTTCGATCAGACCATCATCAACAACGAGATCGATGAGACCATCAGGCACCTGGAGGACGCCATCGATGTGGTGTGCACCACCAGCCAGTGGGTTCCTGTGTCCTGGGTCTACTGAGCTCCTCCTCTTCCTCCTCCTTCATCTCCCTGCAGCAGCATCTCGGAAAATTTCCCATCATCCCCTCTTCCAGCTCAGAATAACGTCAGACTAATAATTGCAATGGAAACTTTTCTCCACACTGCACTTGATCAGAGAAACACCCTCAGCGTGATTGTGAAAGCGACCACAGCGTTCAACGGAAACCCTCTCAGGCGCCGCGCCAGAAACCTGCGGCCGCCAGCGCCCGGACTCTCGCCCTCACAGACGACCTCGTCATAGTGTTGTATAAAACCAGAGTAAAGTGAATATTGTCGTGTCTGTTCTAGCTAGGAGGCGACATTTCTGTAGATGTTTGTTTTAAAGAGACAGTACTGTGCCCCGTCATCAGCTCCGCCCCCCCGTCACATTGTCGCAAACCATCTGTGGAGCGACAGCGTCGGTTTCCTGTCAACAAAGATAAAGCACACAAACACACAGCAACGTCTCCTCATCCAACGTAGATCACGTCACTTTCCTTCATTCATTTGTACTCCTGTCTTTTCTTTTCTTAACCGTGACTCAGCTCTCGTGTGTATATTTATATATTTATATTTATATATATATATACACACACACACACACACACATATATTCACCTTTCTACCAGGTACTGTCTCTTCTAAATGAATCCATAAATGTTTTAGAGATTTGAATGAGGTTATCATGCATGTGGACATTTGCAAGCTTCCATGCTGTCAGTCAGTCAGTGTCCCCTCCCCCCCCCCGTGTCCCTCTGTGAACCTCAGAGAAACAAAAGACGAAAAACTGAAAACTTAAAGAAGAAAAGAAAAAACATTCCAGCGGTTTGAAGTCTGAACTCGGCCGAGAGAATCCAGACGGCGAGAAAACAGCGACGGAGCCGGACGTTGACACCTATGCACATCCCTGCATTTTGGGTGACATTTCTAAAAAAACAACAGATTTATTAAAATGAAAGTATCAAACATGTAGTGAGATGTGTTTGTAAAAAGAAAATCAAATAAAAGTTTCAATTTTTCTCTTTTTGACTCGTCACACACAAATGATTTTATAAAAGAATTTCATCTAAATCCTCATTTGTCTTTTCACTGGACTTTAATAATCGTAATATAAATATAATACAATTATATAAATATTATATATTTTCATAGATTTATATAGATATATATTTGTATATATATTATATGTTTTGGGAAATTTTACATATTTTTATACGTTTTAAATATTTTAATAGATATTATATATTTTTATAATTTTTTGTAAATATTATATATTTTTCTCTTAAAAGTTATGAATTAATTATCACTATTTTCTTTAAAAAACATTTGTCGGTTTCAGTTTCTCTTTGGGTCTTTCTCAGTCTCACATGATAATAAACTTAATAACTTCAGTCAAATATAAAAGATAAAAATATTAACAAACTACAAACTGATGCTAAAGAAAAACACTTGATATCTTTACGTTCATGTATTTTCACGACATCACGCTCGTGTTTCATATTTGAGGAGAACGTGCACTCGGCTGAGCTCTGCATTTTGTGATTTCAATCAAACCAAGTGCTGAGACTGAACTGCAGCCGGAACACCGTGTGACTGACGTAATCCTGCAGCATTAAAGTGAACAAACAGCGACTGAGGACAGATGTTTGGACTTTTATCAAATTCTCTTAAAAGGAAAATGGCGTCGTCTCTTCTACGAGTCGGGGAAGTTTAAACAATATGGAGCAAATCAAAGTGCCAGACGTCCTGGTTCAAGGTTTATATGTAAGAAAGTGAAGAAATGTCAAAGATGTGTGAACCAGAAACAAACTCGTGTTTTATACTTTTATATTCATCGTTTCAACAGATTCATTATTTCAGCTCTTTGTTGCTAATTTACACATAAAATCTTAAAACAGCATCAGAAGAAAACTCCTCCATCGTTTTAAATAAATGACTATTTTAAAAGAAAGGGTCAGAAAATAATCATCAAATTACAGACGAGGAGAAATCATCCGACACTTTCATAATAAATCAATGATCATGACTGAGAAGTGTTTCTGTGTGTGAGGTGATCCAGAGCGACGAGGTGCGGCCTCCGGCCTCCGGCCTCCGGCCTCCAGCCGTCGTCTTCCTCTGGGTCTAATCCCACATTAAAGGGCCATCGGGCCAATGTGCAGATTAACTGGTGCATCAGCGCTGAAGCGACTGCAGGTCACCGAGCAGACGAGTGAAAAGTTCAGCAGAACTGATTTTATTTAGAAAAAGAAGCAGCGACAGAGCGAAGTGGAAGTGGATCACACTCACGTTCACCAGGAAACAACACGACAGCGCACAGTTTCTCTTATTTGTACTTTTCTATCTACGGACGGGAACTTTGCAGGACGCAAGTCGAGAACACAGGAAACCTGAAAGCTCCTCTGACACCGTTCCCTCCCCCACCATCCACCAGCGGACATATGGTGGTCACACCCACTACGCCCCCCTGTACGGAGAGAGATCACGTCCATAAAGATGAAACCGTCCGTCCATAGGAGGCAGGAGTCGCTCCGGTCGCTGCGACGTCACGGAGCCGCGTGCAATAAGAAGATTAATGCATTTATGGAAAAAAGCTGCGGAACCGACATGAAGAGAAAGGAGCAGCGAGGACATCTGTTCAGGAGATAACGACACGATCTCCTTCACTTTACACATTCAGGCAGTGAACATACCAATAAAACACTCGGACATATCACAGCATGTTAATTCAATGATGCAACAAAAGGTGAACGTTCACATTTACATTTTCATCCGTCCGCATTAATCCGCTGTTTGAAAGCAACACCTGCTGCTGGAGAGACGAACCCGCTGTGGATCTGATGTGCGTCTATAAATATCAGAGATTATCGGATGTGAAGCTCATGTGAGTAGAAACATCGTCAGTGAACGTTCAGTCTCCAACGAATCCTTCGTTCGGCCGAGCGACGACTTCTCCGGCTTCATCTCATCTTCAATTTGAAAATCCACTTTGCGATCCGTCAGTTCCTCATGTGCAATAAAGACCGACGTTCGAATCTGACGGGCCCATCAGAGTGAAGACCAGCCACCCCACGGTGAAGCCGACGAGCGATCGGCCGGCCCGTCGACCTCCGACCCCTGCGGAGAGCTGCCCCTCCTCCGCCTCCAGCAGCGTCCCGTTGCGGAGGCTCTCGGTCCCGTTCCCCATCTCCTCCCGGAGCTCCTGCTGGAGCAGCTTGGAGATCAGGCTGTTGAAGCGGTTCTCGGTGGTGGAGGCGACCTCCGAGGAGGCCGTGGTGAGGTTCAGCTCTGCCGGGTCCAAGCAGGAGTCGTTCACCTTGGCAAAGACCACCTTGCTGAGGTCCAGGCCCGACACGGAGGAGGGCGAGGAGCAGGGGATGTCCCGCACCAGCTTGTAGCTCTCCATCCACTCCTGCAGCCACTTGAGGGAGCAGTCGCACTCCCAGGGGTTTCTGAAGAGGTACAGGCGACCCAGGAAGTAGATGGGCTGGAAGACGGGGAAGGGGAGGGTGGTGAGGTTGTTGCTGTTCAGGTGGAGCGTGATGAGGCTCGTCAGGTTCTCGAAGGTTCCCTCCTCGATGAACAGCAGCTGGTTCCGGTCCAGGTAGAGGGTCTCCAGCTCCACCAGGTCGCCGAACCAGGTCCTGGACACGTTGATCAGCTGGTTCCCGCCCAGGTTGAGCATCTTGAGGCGGCTGAGGCCCTTGAAGGCGTGTCGAGGAAGATCAGTCAGCAGGTTGTCGTTCAGGTAGAAGTTCTCCAGCCGCACCATGTCCTGGAAGGACTGGTCGTGGATCACGTTGATGCGGTTCTCCTGGAGATTCAGGTACCTGAGACAAGAAGACGTTTCAAAACCTGACACTGAATCAGGTTCCTTGAGTTTATATCTTTTTACTTATTTATTACATTTACTGGGTTTTTATTTCACACTATTGTACCGAAACTTATCTTTTCTTCTTTAATCGTATCTTATTATCGTACGTTTGGTGTTCACGTCGAGCCGGTGACTTACTTCAGACTCCCCAGGCCGAGCAGCGAGTTGTAGGCCACGGCCTCGATCTTGTTCCTCTCCAGGTAGATGTGCGTCAGGTTCTCCATCCCTCTGAAGGCGCCGGGGATCCTCCTGAAGTTGTTCTGGAAGCAGAGCAGCTCCTTCAGCGCCGTCTGCTCGATGAAGATCCGGTCGGGGATGTTGAAGAGGTTACAGTCGGACACGTCCAGACGCACCAGCTTCTTCAGGCCCGTGAAGGTTCGAGTGTGGAGGTAGCTGATGTACTCGTTATGAGCCATCTTCAGCTCCACCAGGTTAGAGAGGCCCTGCAGGACGAGAGTCACTCGTTACCTTCTGCTGCTTCCACTTCAATTCAGGATATATATAGAGATATATATATCTCTATATATATAGATATATATATATCTATATAGAGAGATATATAGATATGAAGAGTTCGTTAAATATGAAGCTCTGCAAACGATTGAACGAATTATTAATGGATCAATGATCTGACTGCTGAGATCGATTTATTCTCAGGTTTGAACAAAATAGAAACTAATTACAAACCGAAGTCAAATGTCCTTTGGGACGCTCCTGTGAGATTTCCCTCTGTGTCTAAATGTTCACTTCTCAGTACATTTACTGGGTTTCATGTATTTTTGTCCTAAATAAAAGTAGAGTACTGCAGATGTGGTGTTTTCAGTCTGAGCGGGGCAGCGGACCTTGAAGGCTCCAGGAGTGATGAAGGAGATGTTGTTGTGGTCCAGGGACAGAGACTTGAGGGAGGGCAGGGTCCCGAACGCTCTCTCCGACAGGAACTTGAGCCGGTTCTTGTCCACGTTGATGGCGGACGCCTCGCAGGGAAACTCTTTGGGCAGCTCTGCGAGGCCGGAGCGGTCGCACAGGACGCTGCAGCTCTTCTCCTGAGTGCAGGAGCAGGAGGCCGGACAGGCCCGGACACACGCCCACCGGGCCAACGCCGCCTGGGGCAGCAGGCACAGGACAGACACTGGAGACAGACACCGAGGTCAAAGCACCAGAGAGAAGACAGAAACAACTTTAAAGCCACCAAGAAAGAAAGAAACCAGAGAGCTTCTACCGGGCAACAGGCTAAAATCCAAATCAATGTGATAACTGAGGGTGTACGGTGGTTTTCAGAGCTGAGGAGGAGGAAGTGAAGGAAACTGACCAGTGAACGTGAGGACAGTCATTACTGTGATGTCTCATCTGGGACGGTCCAGGATTAACGAGGGTCTGAAACCACACAGAAGAAAGACTCATGAATTATGTTAATGTGGGTCAAAGCTTCTGATGGAGGTCTGAGTCAGAGTTTGAGTCTTTGAAGCTTTGAAGCTTCAGACTCAGAATCATCTCAGAAAAGACTCAGACAACAACGAGTGGATAATATGAGCACACACACACACACACACACTCACACACACTCACACACACACTCACACACACACACACACACACACTCACACAGGTTAGAGTCAGAAAGGTTCACGTCTCTTTGACATCATCTTGAGTCTTTGGACTCTGACTGTCAAACAGTCCCTGACATTCAGGAACCTGTCGGCCTGTTTTCATTCATCCACGAGCAGAACTGTCGGACACACAAACACGCGAGGACACAAAGACACAACACGCAGACACGGAGGAGACAAACCTGTCGTTGTTTCCAGACGCTCACGTCCATGTGCGTTAAAGTTCGTCCACATTTCCTCACACGAGTCCATTCTCCTCATTCCACATCAGTCTGATCACAGAGCTGCTGCAGACGAGCTGCTCTGATGATGAAGAGTAGGTGGTTTTACACTTCATCCCCCCTGCACACATACACACACACACACACACACACACACACACAAAAAGCCATCTCTTAATGGCAGTGAAATCCCCTAGATGGAATGATGGAGGGGTGGAATGATGGAGGGGTGGAATGATGGAGGGGTGGAATGATGGAGGGGTGGAGGGAGACAGGCAGGATTACAGAAGTAAAGCAAAGCTTTTAGATCAAACCACGATGCAGAGCAGCAACTTAGAAACACACAGATTACACACACACACACACACACACACACACACACACACAGCATGAAGTTGGAAGTGTAACTTGTGAGAGATGCAGATGTTGAAGTGGATGAGAGAATCATCAGAACATCATCTGATGACAGAGAAGATCAATACAATTTATTAAATACGAGTATTTTCTTTCTCCAGAGACGAGTCTGTTCCTGACACACACACACACACACACACACACACACACACACACACACTCAGTCAGAGCCAATGAGAGAACACGTGTCTGAGAATATGACTGAAGTTGTTCCAGTTCTTCATGAAGGTGAAGAACCTGAACAGAAGATGTTGGTTAGAAAAAAACATCTGAGTCTTTGTGGAAAGTTGACGGGGACTTTCTACAGAGCCTCAGGCCCTCGGGCCCCGTGACCCCTCGGGCCCCTCAGCCTGTTTATTGAGGCCTCTGGACTTTAAATGTCCCTAAAACCTTATTTTCAAAATGACACAGAATTACACAACAGGGCTTTAATGGTGTTTCTGGTCGGGTGGTTATGAAACCTGCTCAGCACATTAGAGACCATGTGACGCTGCAGAACGAGTGACATGAGTCGACGCTGCAGTTCACAGCTCAGAAACCATCTGCTGACAGTGAAGCTCAGCTGGTGACTCGAATAAAGAATACGTCACTTGGTTGTTCAGTACACGTTCTCCACGTTCTCGGCACATCTGGTTTCCCCGACAGCTGCGTGACGTCCCTCTGGATTTGGGTCGTCTGGTTCTCGGCTCACCTGGTCTGACTCCACATCTCGTGGGACTGATGCTAAACTCGGGGCCTCGTCTGCAGTTTGTCGTCATCTTTGACCCCAAAATGAAAAAAACCTGCAGCTTTAGTTAACGAGTCGACTCAATTAGTCAATTATAAGAAATAATTCAATTAAAAGTTGTTTATAAATGAAAGACAAACAGGCTGAGGGTAAATAAAGATGGACGACACGTCTCCACTTCCATCAGCAGTAAACAGGAAGTCAAAATATCCCGGTTACTGGTGACGCCATTTTGTAGCCAGTCTGGAGGTCGTGCTCAACCAATCAGGAGTCTCAGTCACACAATTAAACCCAAACTGATCAGAAACACTTCAGAGACAAGAACAACCTGAAATGACAGAAACCATCTCTGACAATCTAACATTTACTGGTTTTTGTTTTTTGGTCCATGTCCCATCTGCTAACATGGAGGAGTTTAAGACTGATCCAGCAGCCATCAAACAAAACACGGTTTCTTTCACATTCAGCAGACATGTTTATATTTTCTTCAAATATTCTGTTTTACTAACTTTAGAGGTGTGTGTGTGTGTTTTCATGATTTACAAACTTCTCGTGTTTAACTGTCTGAAAGTAGAACAGTCTGGAACATGAACGCTCGTCCCGAGGACACAGCTCAGTTTCCAAACAGAAAGAAAACCAACACGTCGGCAGGAAAATAACACACCCGACACAGAAGGCTTGACAAATGAAATCCTTTATATTTTTTGTCAAAAAGAAATTGAGCCCGTCCGTTCTTTATCAAATTGAGTTTTGCCGCCCAGAATCCACACAGGGCGGCAGGCTGCTTGCTACAGGTCGCCTCTGCACCACTACAGTAAAACAGGTCTTCAGGAAACATGCTTGATTTTTCCAGATACTTTTGCATTCAAACATTTTATTTGGGTAAAATCATACAATTGCACAGCTGAGTATTTTCCCATGCAGTGCAGGAGCCTAGAAGCTAATACAGAAAGCAAATTCTACATCTAAAGAGCTCTGGGGTTCTCTTCAGAACATGGAACGAGTCTCGGGTTCTGCCTACAACACGCAAAACAAGAAGCTCCCGCTCAGAGCCGCGGTTGCTGCGGGTCAACGCTGCAGACTTGTTCCACGTTCCACGAGAACGCCAGAGACGTCATATATGCAAATACAACAATGAGAATAAACCACATGTTTGTTTCTTTAAGGATTGCCATGTGCCAGACATTCACTGGAGAAAAATAATCAGGTCAAATTAGAGTAAAAAAATCAATAATGCACACAATTGGAGAATCTGAACACTTCTGCACTAATATTCTTAGGAAATTTATTTGCTCTTTAGACAGCTTTATTCCAAACCTTGGCATGTTTGTTCAATTCCATTTCTAATTTTGTTGATCAATTGTTATTATCGGATAGAGATGACTGGCCCCTGAGAAGGCCCCGAAAACAGCTGTGGATATTATTTACCGAGTCCAATGTATCTTAAACATTAAAAAGCTCACACTACCCCGAAATATATAAATTTCACGCATACAGGTGACATTCAACATTCAAGTGCCAGTGTTTTTGTACTGTCTTTTGGTCAAGTTTCTGAAACTTTCAAAGAATCACTTTGAGGCTTACAAAAATAAATATTTGTCAAAAATGCTTAATAAATTACACAAAACTAGCAGCAAAAGTAGAATCTAGAAATCTGTGCAAATGGCTAAATTCCCCCCGACTGCTAAATCCCCTGGTCCCAAATAAATCCTGGTTTTAACGTTGAGAACCCTTCCCCTTTGTAAACAAGCTGCGTTTTCACAATCTCCTCACACACAATATTTGGAAGCTTAAGGACACATAGTCAAGACATCTATATAAAACTCTAGATGTGCAATAAAAGAACTTCTGTAAAACTTGATGGACACGACGTACAAGGGCCTACACACCTAAATCAAGTAGCACCATTCAATCTCAAGTTCTCAACACTGTCAGTGCATCAGCTTTTAGTTCAATTTCTTCAAAAATAAAAATGTTTTCAAGGCACAACACACCCAATGAGAAAATAGGGAGCGTTTAGAAGTGAAACGCTCCGTCACCTCCTCTCGATGGCTGCTCCTCTCCGAGAGGAAAAGCCTGCTCTGGCTCCGCAGAGCCACAGATTTATTTTATTCACGTCTGAGCAGATGAGCTCCTAGAGGACCTGACAGTACGTTAATGTTCCACACAGGAAGTGGACGCTCCGTCTTTGGCCACCTCCACAGTTACACTACGCAGCGATGGAAACCAAAGCCACGGTCGACGGCGGTGCACCGAATCCATTGCCCCAAAAACGCCTACCCCCCTCCCCAGTTCCCCTCCCCCCCCAGTGGTCGGAGCGCTGCTCTACCCGCTTCAATCCTCGCTTTTAAATTGATAAACCTCAGTGATCATTCAATGCCTGTCTCCTAAAGATGAACCATGCCTCCAACGCAGCTTGAAAAGAGAAAACGTTTGTAATTAAGTTAAGCCTGCGACTCAGTTCACGTGTCCTTCCTCCTTGACCAAAAAACAAAACACTTGCAAGCGTAGAATACCATCTGGGCCTCGTGGTCGCCGGTCGAGTCAGTAAACACTAACACCACGCTGAGCCCCCCCCGATGCTGTGGTCCACTATGCAGCCATTTTGAACTTCACTTTCAAGATGGCAGGCATTTTTTGTTTTGATACATATTTGTAGAGAAACAATTAAAAAAAAAGTTTTTCAAATTTGCACACACCTGCACCAAAAATGTCTCAAGTAAAAATAAACAAAAAACACCGCCCACTTAATGTAGCTAGCACTTGGTAACATACTAGCTGCCGTAACACTGTCAAGTCAATTGAAAGAAACGTGGAGTAACAAGTTCCAGCATCGTTTAATGTTAAACCTCAGCGATCGTTGGCACTGAGCTTAATGACGTCTGTGTTTCTTAAGATTACAATAGGAATGGATATTTAAAGTCTACCATATCCGTAAGAAGGAGCCTGTCCAGGATAGAGTGAGCAAAAAAAGAAAAAGAAAAGGAAATGTAACTTTGTCCCTTAGGATTAAAATACGGTTGCTTCACAGAGTGGCCCAGTTTGGATCAATAGTAATGGCTCCAGTAGCTGTTTGACTATAGAAAAGGCTACGTGATGTTCCTGCAATAAATTTGAAGTTCAAATGGAATCATGATTCCCGGGAACAACAGTGCCCCAGTGTTTGCCAAGGTTTGATTAAGTCCAAGCTTATTTTACCTTTCTAATATTTTTCACCAAACTAAACAGTAAAAACAAATTTAGAGCTCTTGGCCATGTTCATCTGGTGAAATGAAAACATAGATTTCCTGTTTAAATTCAAAAGGCACAGTACATTAACATACAAATGATCCTCAGGTTATTCAATCAGGTTTTTCTCCCCCCCACAAAAAGAACAAAAATACTTTTAACAATGAAAGTCCGAGGTTGCTGTCGGACAATGCATGTCAGCATCCATGCTCACTCTGAGGTGCGCAAATCTCTGCGGTCTCCGGTGCGTTGCACGTGCTGGTGACTTTCCTTTCGCGTCGTGCTGCACTTCCTTTTTGAGAGAAGCGAATGGCAGAGAACCAGGGTTGGTAATGTACTGTGTGTCAGTGAAGCTACACAGGGAGGGTTGTTATGGTCTGGCTTGAGTTAACATGTGGTTTCCATTGGGTTTGGTTGGCATGGCAACCTATTCCTTAGACGACTAGTTGCCCCACCAATCCACACTACCAGAGTGGCTGTAGTTTCCTCCATAGCCGTCATTGCTGTAGAAGTTGCCACCGAAGCCACCTGCGGAGGACAAGGTCAGAGGTCACACTTCAAATATCTGCTGTCTGACATTGGCTACGAATGTTCTCACTTCCTGCAGCGACATTGTCATTCACATGGAGAGATGAATAATTAATACAGGACCAAAATTCACTCTTTTAGCTCCAACTCCTCAAAAACAAAATCCTTGAGATCACAACTGTTAATTAAAGATACTTTAAATCTCAGAATGTGTCACTGCTGTGGATTTTGAGAACTTAAGCACAAAACAATTCCAGGTTTAATCTTGATTTAATTGATGACTTTCAGTTGACTAATGTGAAACAGATTTTTCCTTACCCCCCCCAAAGCCACGGTTTCCTCCAGGGTTCCTTCCTCCTCCACGGCTGCTGGTGAAGTTTCCAGCACCACCGGGTGTCTGACGGTAATCTCTGGCTCCAAAACCACCAGAGAACCTGAACAAAATGAGGTTTTTTTAAATGTTATGGTCGAGAACTTTCAAAGGTACAAGTAGTAAAACCTAGACTTTGTTAATAAGAGATAGAGGCGGAGGCCTGAAGCTTAACGCGTTGCTATGAGTGATTACCTCTTGGAGCGTCCACGGGTGCTGCTCTTGTGCTGGTGCTCGTAGGCGAGACTCTCAAGCCAGGAAGGAACCTCCTGCTTGGCCTCCACCAAGATGTCCAGCAAATCTTTGGTTATGTTGCTGTTTTTGTCGTTAAAGAACGACGTGGCCAGACCTGCACAATGCAGAGCAAGAGAGATTATTATCAGTTACTGAAAGATTCATGTCCATAACCAGCATCCGGGGGGGGGGGTCTTACCGAGGTTGCCCACACGTCCCGTACGGCCGATACGGTGAACGTACTCCTCAATGTCACTGGGCAAATCAAAGTTAATGACATGCTTCACGTTGGAGATGTCCAGACCTCGAGCAGCCACCTGGGAAAGTAGATTTATTGGAAATAAATAAATGATCACATTAGAGAGACAAGACAAAGTGTTTAGAATGGAACTGGAGTAAATAAGTAACGTCTCCGATTTTGCTAATTTTAGATGAAACCCATCAAATGAAAAAGTCTTTCATGAGTTAGTTTAAAAAATAAAAAAACTTAGATTAAATCAAGAACTCATTAAACCCACATCACAACGTCTGCTGATGAAAATGGGCGTTTAAATGTTTATCCAACATTATTATAACCTATGTTTAAACTTTCTTGGACAAACAAGAGTTTTATGGCAGTAGTGGTTTTACATACAGCTGTGGCCACTAAGATGGGGCAGCGTCCAGACCGGAACTGATGCAGGGCCTCCTCTCTGTCTCTCTGGGATCGATCCCCGTGGATACTGGTGCAGGCGTAACCTTCGTGGTACAGAAAGTCCTCCAAGGCATCTGCTCCTTTCTTGGTTTCCACGAACACCAGAGTCAAGGAGTCTTTTCCTGTTTGATCAGAGAATAAAAAAGGATGAGAACCGAGAGACAGGAGCAGAATGTGGGGGGGAGAGACGTGGGAACAGGGGTAAAGATGGATATCTGAACTAAGATGGGAAATCAAAACTGTCACTGAAAAGGTCCGCAAATCCAAGATGATGAAGAAAATCTAAAAATGAACTTAAAAATGGAGACGGGCTGCACTGAAGGCTCAACAATTAACTGATCTCCCACGATTCAGATTCACAAGATGATCATTAAATTAACTACAAGTATAATTAAATTGTTAGATATTAAATCCATTATGTGGCATTAATTTCAATCTGAATACAAAACTTAAGGAGGTGTCAGGACTTCCCAAGTCACATCACTCACAGCTGACCCTGAAACAGCTTTACTGACGCCCTCTGGCACAAATCAGGAAAAACAAAAACTACAGTCACCAATGTGCCACCCTCCCCCACCCCCCATTATTATTGCTTAAGCCTGTGAGTGCTTTAAAACAAAGCCCAGATCAGACCGGCCTCTTTAACGTGAAACCAACAACAGCCAAGTGCTTTAACGAGGCTGTCTGTGACACAGATGACACGTTAGTTTCCTTTGTGCAGTGGCTGCTCTGTGGAGGTTGAGTGGTTTTAAGAAACAGGGCATTGAGATGCAAACATACAATAACGCACAGGCATCAGATGCACTGCATTTAATGTTTGTAGCTTAGTGGAAATTAACAAGATTGATAAAATGTCAAATTTGAATGGCAGAGCACAAATCTCCAGCTGAAGTCAATCGAGGTGCATCAAATTAAATATTCATGAAGTCCTCTAAATAAATCTTGTTACATTAAGATGGAGAATATTTATCTGAGAATATGGTGAAAAGTTTGAAACGTGTAATCTCACAATGTTAAAGTGACCCAGAAAAATGGATGCACACCAAAAGAGTTCTGTCCTGAGCAACATCACATCCTTAATAAAAGTCTGGTGAAGATCTGTCCACTCAAGTTTGTGTGATCTGCTAACAACCGTACCGTCTTTGTTATTTAATGAGACGTGGTCCGAACGTGACGTACAGAAACTGTGACACACGGTCATGTGGAGCCACATGACCTCACGATCCTACAAGCAGACTCCTTTTTCAGTTTGAGGTCAGAGGATGCTATGCTAGGTCAACACCATTATCAATCCTACTCCTTCTTTTTGGAAATTAATGAAGTTTAAAAAGAAAACGTAAAAACTGAGGCAGCATGTCAAGCGGGGAAACGAAGGGAAAGAATGGGCAGTGGGATGTGATGTTTTCTGGCTTGTGGGTCAGAGTGAGGTTATGGTACGTTCACACTTACCCGGTTTCTCTGGGGTCTCTGTCACACTTTCCTGAACCTCACTGGGAATAACTAAGATAAAACCAAACCGGCCAGTAAACGTGAGGCTTCTCAGTCAGTACATACACAGCTTTAGATCATCATGAGACGCACACCCCATTAAACACAACATGTGGTTCACTGCCTGCTCAACCAGCATCATATTGTGTTTTGATATTTTATCTTTACTAGAACTAACAGCATTTGCTAGCAGACATTAACAAAGTCAATATTAGCTTAATACGGTGCAGACTGACAAACACAGGATGGTTGTTAGAGTCTAACGTGACATTCATGGGTGGAAAATGCTTCTTGTTTTCTCTTCTCACCTGTGGCGTTGAGCAGGTCAAGGAGGAAGGACCTCTTGTCCGTTTCCTCCACCCAAACCACCTTCTGAGTGATGTTTTCTGAGGTTGAACCAACACGGCCCACTGCCAGGAAAATGTAGTCCTCCAGGAAGTCACGAGCCAGGATCTGCGTAAGCAAACAACCCAGATAGTTAAGAATACAGATATTTATCACTTTAAACAAGACTCTGTAAACTTGAGTGACGTGTTACCTGGATCTCCTTGGGGAAGGTGGCACTGAACATCATGGTCTGACGAATGCCTTTAGGTGGCATTGTATCCTGTTCCACAATACGCCTGATCTGGGGCTCAAAACCCATGTCCAACATGCGGTCAGCCTCGTCCAGGACCATGTAGCTGCACAGACACATTAAGCTCAGTTAAACACTTTTACACACATTTGATCAATTGTCAGAATCAATTGAATGTCAGTAGTTTCAGTTGATTTCCTTTTCATAAAGCCCGATGTTACTTACTTGCAGTAGTCCAGACCGATCTTGCCCCTCTCCATCATGTCGACCAGACGTCCGGGTGTGGCCACAAGAAGGTGACAGCCTCTCTCCAATTCCCTGATCTGCTGACCGATGTCAGCTCCACCGTAAACTACGCAGGGACGCACACGAGACCGATAGGCAACCTAGAGAGTGGGAAGAATAACAATTAAGCTTCAAGATGTCCATTTAGAAAACTGAATTCACCATGGTGAGTCAGTCTGTGTTCCTGCAGAGTGAGAACTCACCTTCCTCGCCTCCTCATAGATCTGCAAAGCCAGTTCTCTGGTCGGAGCCAGGACCAGGGAGAGCGGGTACTGTTTACGGCGGCTGTACCTTCCATTGTCCTGAGGATGAAAGAACTAATGTTTACAAGAAGAAGCCAAAAGGGTGAAGATGATTTGTTCGTTATTCTCTTTGCTCAGTACCTGTCCATTGTTTTTGGCAGCCTGCAGAGCCTCTCCTGGTCCTTCAGTGTAGATCTGACTCAGCACGGGCAGCAGGAAGGCAGCAGTCTTGCCAGAGCCTGAGACATAGCAGGGATCAGACAAACCATAGATGCAAAAGTGAACACTGAACTTTTGGAGCTTTCTATGTCAGAGTAAATTAATACATAAAGGCCATAATGTGCACAAAGAGAGAAATACACACCTGTCTGGGCGCAGGCCATCAGGTCTCTTTTGGACTTGATGATGGGGATAGCATATTTCTGAACAGGGGTGGGGCGAGTGTAGCGACTCAGGTTGATGTTCCCCATGATAATCTCCCCCAATTCCACATCATGGAACTAAAGAACAAACAGACCATCAGTAAAGGAATAAGAATTAAGGTTCAAATGAATTAGGTTTGTAAAATAAACAATCAATGTTGATCCGACTTACACTTTCAATATGAGGAGGGCAGTTGGCCCCAGTGGCCTCCACAGGAATATCATCATATTTCTCAAAATTTATCCCAGTGTTGCTTGCAGAAAAAAGCTCCCTAGAAATTAAAATGTTTGATTAGTTCAGGACAAATGCAGACAAGAGGCGGATGTTTTATTTATTTCTTATTATTTGTGAACGGATTCTTTCTTACTGTTCCAGGCGATCGTTA
Source organism: Paralichthys olivaceus (assembly GCF_024713975.1). NCBI lineage: Eukaryota > Metazoa > Chordata > Actinopteri > Pleuronectiformes > Paralichthyidae > Paralichthys > Paralichthys olivaceus. Next base: position 1,158,458 of record NC_091102.1, on the reverse strand, counting down.
GGAGCAGTGGGCTTTGACCAATCCTCATCTCTGGACTCCTCCGCCCAGCGGCTGTTTCCTCCACTTGAGAAGCCTCCGCGCTCATATCTACACACAAACATTAGTTATTAGGCAACTTAGATAGTTATCAGTGTGTACAAAATAACTAGCAAGCTAACAGCTAAACTCTTGTCAGAGCATATTAGTGTTTTCAGTTTGTTGTGAGGGGATTAAATACAATAACCGAGTCACTGACGGTTACTGGCAGTTTGTTAATATAAAAGCAACGGAAAGACTCTTCATACAAATTAGAACAAGACATACAGTATATGGTCCTGTCAGACGACAAACACTGACAATGTACAAACTTCACACACCTTCCTCTGGAGCCGGCCCCACGTTCATTGAAGAAGGTCGACTTGGACCTATCAGTTCGGCCCCCGAAGCTGTTGTAGGCAGCGTCTCTGGGAGCTCCGCCCCAGTTGCCGTCTTTGTTTTCATAACCACCAATTCCTGAAATGAACGAAAACTCACCTGTAAGTTATAACTAGGTTTTTTTTGGGGTTTTTTTCAAATGAAGCGTTGATCATCGTCAGACGACGTCACTTTCTTACCCTAAGTGGACATTTCGGGGTTTTCTTTAGAGCAAAATTGCCATGGGTCGTTCAAAAACCATCAAGGCATAGAATCTTAAATTAAACTAAAAGTTCTGTCTGTTAAGTACATATGAAGTAACAGCTCTGATGTAATACACTGTATAAACAAGGGTGGGGGGAGGGCCAAGGTACCATCTAAGGCTACACTGTCACCACTACAGCTCAAGTCAGACATTTTAAAGCATGACAGGTTTACCCCACCTGCATTTTGCAATGGTTGATTAAAGGAGCCTCCACCCCTGTTACCACGGTAGGCGCCGCGCCCACCTCTATCATTGCGAGGGGGTCCGCGGCCTCCAAATCCCCCATTTGTGCGGTTGTCGTGGCAACCATTTACAAATCCATTGCTCCGTCCGCCGTCCCACCCAGGTGAATCTTCATGAGACAAGAGAAAAAGAAGCGTGTGAGGACAATAAACTTGAACTTGTTCATTAAAAAGCAAGCTAGTTATTGACTCTACTATTCACAAGTCTTTATGTGCTGACCGGTTCTCTGGACTGAAAGTTGTGTCATAGGTCACATTTATTTCATCCAATACAAAAAATTATAGTTCTGCCTGTGCAAGAGAATATAAGATATTCAAAGTTTTATTTTAGGTAAAATATTAAATTAACAACTCTGCCCTTCTCTGAACTAAGACCTACTGAGCCCCGTCTCTGCCTGTATGAGACATTTACCACAACGAGCTGCCCAGCTGTGGACACTGGCCGTGTCATCGTTCCCATCGGTGGTCACACTGTTATCAGTGCAGACTGAGGATGAGGCTGGTCGGGGAGGGGAGGTGGGACAATGGACAGTTAGCACGCCTTACAGTGGCGGCGCTAAGTAGCTGAGGCTAAGACACATTAGCATCTAGGAGCAGGCCAGCCGCACAGATCTGGTCTCCGATTAAATCGCACTTGGTTCAACCGAGAGGCCGATTCTAGATCTGTGGTCAGGATCTTAACTTGCACCTGTCGGACAACAGGTAAGTTCATCCATTTTGCTGCCCCCTATAGGTAAGCAGAAGGAAAAGCCTTGTAATGCTTCACACAGACACACGCTGATCAATGTGCTGTAGACCCGTCCGTAGCTGGGACAAGTCACCAGTGTTTCTTTTGTCTCCGATATTGATCAGAGGAAAAACATTTGCAATAACGGGAAATTGAAAAAATAGTCAAGTATTTAAATTGTAAACATAAATCTACATCATCTGTATTCTTCTTTGTGGAAGTCTGTTAACTGTGCCAAGATTTGGATTTAAGTCAGTTAAGATCTCAATCCAAGAGGAAAATAAACATGTATTGAATTTCCAACATGAAGTTCAGAAGACTTCCTTCTCAAGTCCAAACGCTCTTATCAAATTGAGGCTTTACAGCGTTTTGATAAATATGAAAAATCTGGCGTCTGGACTTGTGGTAGAACTTAGTCAAGTATGAGACAAAAGTGACGCATGTGCACTATGCGAACATGGCACAGCACATCATGCAGCAGGGTCACAGCCTAACTTTGTAAAACAGCAGTGCAGATAACTTCACAGCCAAAAGAATTAACAAGAGTGATGCATGATTATTTTCACATGGACTTAAGAGACTCTGGATGAACTAACTATTCAGGACTGAACGCCAAAACTACAAATGGACATAATCTTAAGATGCTTACGCAGCAACAAAGTTCCAAAACTACACATTGGCTCCAACAACCAGTCTGAAAAAACGATTCAAGCTCAATCAGCTGCAAATGTCAAAGATGAGAAAATCTGATTATCACCCTGATTTGAAAAAACCTCAGAAGAAGAAAACTTCCTTTTCAGATGAGACGTCAATCATGTGCCAAGATGGGGCGAGTTTGTGCAGGTTTCTCTTCCACCAGCGAATGTGACAGTAAAACACCGGTTATTAAAAAAAAGCCTGCACACACTCAACTTTGTGGTTTAGGTCAAAAATAAAGTGAGAGATGAGTTATTGATGAGTGTGAATGAAGGGATGTGAGAGCAGAAACGTGAAGCTCAGATTCTGTGCAAAAGAAAACCCTGTCTAGATTTCTGTACAGCGACCAACAAAGTGTTAAGAAGGCATAAGATGTTGGTGCAGAGCGATAAGGAAAAAGGTTCACAGCTGACTTCATTGTCTCATGATTAGTAGACAGTCACACTGTTGATGCAGCACAGTCTTTCAAACAACACCACTGACATGCATCATAAGCAACTTCATCTGCAAAGCTTCCACAAAGGCTGTGTTAGGCCCAGACTTCTGCTGCTTTTTGTGACCATGACAAGCAAGGGCACATCGACTACGGCCCTAAGAGTTCAGCTCTGTACGCTGAAACTCTGCCAGCGAGTAGATGGCATGGCATGCAGGTAGAGGTCAAGGTATACCACATCTGTTTCGCCAGCCCCCACTGTAGGCATGGTAAAAGGCAAGCTCTTGAGCGGCCAGTCTTGGGTAACCTGAGCAAAAGTAGGGAAGCAGGCTATAAAAAGACTCACCCAATATTACTGGCTAATGCAGAATGAGTGTTGGGCTTGACTCTACACTAATAGTTACCAATCTTACAGTCATCCCATCCTGACGTATAGTTATTGCTGTGCCTTTGCTGACACTCTGCCTGCCATGGTTGTGGGCACTGCTTAGGAGAGACTTGGGGAACATTGCAGGTGAAATATGGGCTTGAGTATACAGTGGGAAATCATAATTTTAAGGTTTCTAGCGTGTGCAGCGGAGAACAAACTCCTACAACCTAAAAGATATGGTTCATTGTGACTGCAAGCATTACAGCAGAGAGAAGCACATCAATTAATCATGGGCCCATCATTAACTTTTACTGTGAAGTGCTTGGGTCTACCAAACCCTCTAACCCATCGCACTGGCTTTGCTGGTGTGTAAAATGGCTATTTCATGCATCTGGAAATGCAGGTTGCCCTCAGCGAAAGCAGACAGAAGGGACTTACAGAGGTTTACTGGTGCCACTGAATAACCGCACTGTCTACCAGCGGAATAAGCATTTCCTGCGGTGGAATAAGAAAACAGTAAAACGAGAAAAACGTCAAGTGTGCAAGGACACAGTACCATGAAGATTTAAGTGAAGTTATCTGACTGAATATGTCAGCCAAAAACATGTGTCTTCATTTTCAGCCTTTAAGAGGCTAAGCAAACACAAATACCTCAAAGTATCTACAAAGACATTTTAAAATGTGAATAATGATAAAACCACCCGCCCTCCATACATCCCTGTATCAGAGCAGTCAACAGCCAGCACTAGTTTTCACACGTGAGACTTTGCACCGGGAAGAGATAACGTGCCACAAGTTTTACAGTTTGGAAATTTCCCCCGTTCTCTTCTCTTATGTGCAGTCTGATATTTCAAGACTGGGCCCAGTTTACAGACACTCGCCCCGTTTCATCTGTGCCAAAATACACAGAAATCAGGTTTCAAATTGCTTTGTCTCCCAATTCTTGGCTCAAGTTCAGTGTTGTCAATGTTGGTCTGGAGGGCAACAAAAGTTGCCGCTGTGTTTTGGCTGATAATCAATGTGTTGAATATCGTCTTGTCAACGCCTCAACACTGTATTCCTCATTGGTGCTTGCTTGTACCATGCTCTGATGGGCTTTCTACACCGAGAACACCACAAGTCAAGCCGGTGTTGGTGTGACTGGAGGAGTGGCTCGGTGACTGAACTCACCGTTTTTTGGAGCATCTTTGTTCCTCAGGTGAGGTGGAATGTAACGCCCTGGAGAGGAGGAAGATCATGTCAGGTGTCACCTACTACTAAACCCAGCAATTAAATTAAACTCATGCTGTTAACTACAGAACATATGAAAACCTACAGTCAGAGAAATCCTCATATAGTGACAGAATATCAGGTCTAATTTGAACATCCTGCAGTTATACAACCGTAACTTAACTGATCACCAAACGATTAAAACAAATAAGCATCATTTACTTTATGAAAATTACGCTTGAAAAAATATCTATTGTGTGACTTACGACCGGTTCCTCCGCCTTGTCCGTCAGCAGAGTTCAAGTCTAGGGCAGCAAGCTGCAAAGGAGAAGGAGGAAACAAGGATCACCGAGGTGCAGATAAAATGTGACATACATATAAATATATATAAATATAAAGTCGGTCAATGAGAGACTCGTCCGCGGTGCATCGTCCTGGTGGGAACAATAAAAACGTTTTAAAACGTTCAGGACGCAACTAGAGGATCCAACGGTTTGTGGAGACGGTAAATGACACCGTTAGTCCAGATTCTCCTCAGATGATCAGACCTCTGTTAATTCATCCATCGCTTCTTCAGTCGCAGCTCGATCGTCGAGTGAAAACAGTGTCGCTGCAGACGAACAGCGACGATGTTTCAGTCCTTTAATGCACAGACCGAGGTCACCGCTGCTTTCAGGCGTCAGCACAATAAAGCTGCCTCGGTCGATGCACCGCGACACCGCGTAGATAACCGCTGACGAATTTAAAAAAAAATAAAAAGAGCAGAAAAGTGCGATTATAGAAGAAAAGCTCGATCAGTGGATCACTCGACAGAAATGATGAGAACCGACGTGTCGGGTGGTTCGGTCCCGGTGGATCGTCGGTCCGGAGCTTCGGTTTAGTCGCTGAATTCCGCTGCCAACATTCTTTCCTGCGCCACGTTTCAGGCCGAGCAGGCCCGACGCTAGCCGGCTAACGCGGACACCGGCCGGGTGCGAGCCGTTGGCCGAGCCCTGTAAACCTCCGCCGACCTGAAAAACACGATATCACGACGTTTTCAACTGAACACGGCGCGATCCAAGGGGCGGCCGGCCTCAGCCAAAGACCCGGGGGGGGGGCGAGTGACATTCAGCGGGCGCTTCGGCTTCGGCTGCCCCGGCGGTGGCGAGCTCCGCCATCACAACCTTCTCTCTGGGCCGACTCCATTTTAGCAGCGTTAGCTTAGCATAGCTAACGGCTCGCTGCGCGTCGAAACCTCGTGTGCGAAGCCGGGAAAAAAGTCGATCGAGAACCGGAGTGAAAGGCGGTGAAAGGTGGTGAAAGGTGGGCACTCACCTGCTGATCTAGACCGTGTGGATTATCGATGACCACATGACTCATAACTAAAGAGAGGAGAGGATTCGTTCTGAGGAGAAAGGGTTCTTTGTTAGCTCCGCCGGCTCCGATCACACGCTCACTGGGGCTTCGTCTTCTTCTTCCCGCTGACAGCTGGAGGGAACACTTCGCTCGCGACTGGACTGGACTGTTGGCTGGACTGGAAATAAATAAAAGTTCTGGTTGTGAGTGAGGATGCTGAGCAGAGACACGTCCCGGTGGATGGACCGAGGAGGAATGAGACTCTGAGCTCAGGTAGCGCGAGATATCAGCCGTGTGACCTCAGCCCGGGGCCCAAGTCTCGCGAGAGGTCGCGTCTCCCCTAGTGGTGAGAGACTGACATGACGAACAACGTGTCTGGACCTGAAACTGATCTGAGTTCAGAACAGTGCTGATCTGAGCCCAGACCTGAAACTGATCTGAGTTCAGACCTGAAACTGATCTGAGTTCAGAACAGTGCTGATCTGAGGCCAGACCTGAAACTGATCTGAGTCCAGACCTGAAACTGATCTGAGTTCAGAACTGAAACTGATCCGAGTTCAGAACAGTGCTGATCTGAGGCCAGACCTGAAACTGATCTGAGGCCAGACCTGAAACTGATCTGAGTTCAGAACAGTGCTGATCTGAGTCCAGACCTAAAACTGATCTGAGGCCAGACCTGAAACTGATCTGAGTCCAGACCTGAAACTGATCTGAGTTCAGAACAGTGCTGATCTGAGGCCAGACCTGAAACTGATCTGAGGCCAGACCTGAAACTGATCTGAGTTCAGAACAGTGCTGATCTGAGTCCAGACCTGAAACTGATCTGAGTCCAGACCTAAAACTGATCTGAGTCCAGACCTGAAACCACAGAACCTCAGAGACTCATTTCATTCACACAGAACTAACACACATGAGAAACTGCAGTAAAGATGCAAAGCTTCCACAAATACACTAAAACTACTACAGAGGGACACACAACTATCACAACAGGGAATAGATTCCTACACAGATACACAATGACCCAGAAAACAACAACCACAGAGAAACACAGACTGTAACTAATACCTGCAAAATTACTACAGTGATATATAACTACCACAAAGAGACGATACATGCATGTGGAAATACACAATGACCACAAACAGAAACACAACTATCACAACCTGTTACTAATACAAGTAAAAATACTACAAAGAGACGCTACACCACCACAGATCACATGCACAATCACTACCAGGAGATGAATATAGAAGAATATAATACATGAGAAATGACCATAGACAGACACACACATGAATACAAAACTACTTCACAGAGATGCTAAACGACTACATGCAATGTAAAGATAAACAATGACCACAAAAATAAAAAACTTCCCTAAAAATATTCAAAAGTACCAGAGAGAGAAAAGGTGAACATAGATACAAAAGGATGCAAACACAAAAATATACTAAATGATTTTAAAGTTATGCAAAAACAAAGTCGTGTGTGGTCGTCTTGTGTTTGGGTTTCTTGTATAAACAGTAAATATATATATATATATATTTAATGAGTGTGTGTGTGTGTGTGTGTGTGTGGGGGGGGTGTTTCTATTGTGTTATAATCTGTGCAGCACAAAGCTTTAGATCAGAGAAGCCTTTATTATCTATATGTGTATTAACAATGAACCACAACTTGTTGAGAATGTGTGGTGACATCGCAGCGAGCCGACCCTCCTCTGATCACACAGCGTCAGATCTCCCTGAAAGGTCACAAAGGTCAAACATAAGCTCAGTTAAAACCTCTCGTCGACCCTCCCCCTCTCTGCCAGGTTCCTCTGGCCCTCTTCCCCGTGTTGTGCGCTCACTGCAGCCTGTGAAGCCTGTTCCCGTCATTTATCTCCTGCAGCGGCCGAGCTGACCATATGTCGCTGGGATAAGTTAAACCAGAGGTAACTGGTTAGTAGGAGAAAGGTCAGCTTCTGAAATGAGCGAGGAATCCCCCCCCCCACACACACAATCCTCATATTAAAAACAGCCATTTGTAATATTATTTCTCTTTTATACTTATTATTCTATAACTTTCTTCTCATTGTGCTTCTACTTTTCTTGTGCTGCTGTGTTCGATGTGAACACTAATCTAAAGTCAACCTTAACCCACATCCTAACTATTTTAAATCGTCCCACAACTTACAGATTTTAATCATTATTATTTATTTTTTTACTATTAATCATGAGAAGGCAGATACCATTACACAGTTAACAGTTGTGTAGTATTTAATAGTTGTTAATACTTAAACTGTAATTAAAAGTACTTAGTAACTTTTACTCTAGTATGTAAGTAGAAATATTAATGTGGTACCTAAAATCAACAATGTCTCTTTGTACTTTTACTTCAGTAAAATATTAAAGTACTGCCTGCACCACTACTTTCCCTCGGTAGCTGATCTGACGTCTGTGTATTTGGACATCTACAGTGTGAGCCTCTGAGTCACGGTGGTGACTGACAGTGCAGACACCGTGCTGCACCTTCTCTCCAAATATGTTGCTGAACTTGATACAGGACAAAGTAGGTGTGAGTCAGAGCAGTTATATAAACCTGGAACCTTCCCTGTGTGTTTATAATCCACGAGTATGAGCTTTGGTTTCTGTTGCTCTTTGAACATGTGACCTGTCTGAGTCTCAAATCTTTCAAAAAGAAAATGTATAAACTGCGTGTTTGAAACCACGGTCCAGGTTCTGAGCTGGACAAACGAACGTCTCCCACCTCCGGCGGAGGAAACAGAGGGAACCTCAGCAGCAGGTTCAAC